>NC_091119.1:70230391-70387891 GCF_040183065.1 Periplaneta americana
TTTGAACGTAAATATAAAATACCTAAACATAAATAACCATTTTCTTTTCTTGGTATGTTATTTATTTACTGAAATTACAGGTTATACATAATATTTCCACATTTATAAGTGTTACTGATCACCAATTCTTTTTAATTCGGGAATGGGTGAGGAGATTGAAAATATTCTTAATTATAGCCTCTAATTTCAATGAAGGTGCAAGATAGTAAATAAACCAATAATTCGTAACAGAATTTAGAATCTTTCTCGTGTTCATGGATCAGAAGTAGAAAAAATGTATGCTATACTGAACATGATTTCAGTTGCACAAAACATATTTGTTGGTAGTTCATCAGATTGGGATCAGTTTCAAGCAAACTTGGTCGTGTCTATTGTAAGTAAAATACTGAAATCAGGTGCCATAGATGTAACTTGGAATAAAGAAGGAAACATACGTAAAAGAAATGGTCGTATGTGAGTGAAAAAGTTAATAATTGTTCGAAGGGAGAATTTAGATACATCTGCGAGAATTCTAAAAGAACTTTCAACAATAGATTCCTACTAATGTTACATATGACAACATACACTTACGATAATCTATTACAACATATGGTATCATTTATATTCAAAAGTTTGATACCGACATAAGAGATGCTTTACTTCCAAAATTGAAATCGGAAATTACATTGGTATATTTAGCATCTGGAAATTATTTTGCTTCATTATAAAATTTTCGTTTTTACGCTGTAAGTATACATATATTTGGTGGCGTGGAAGGACCGTAACACCACCAGAATAAATAAATGTATTATTATTATTATTATTATTATTATTATTATTATTATTATTATTATTATCATTAATCTTTGTATCCTATTCCAAAGTGTAAATTACAATAGGCCTATCAAAGTTCTAGCCAGAAGTTCAGATATCATCTACACTGCACTAAGTAGAACAAGAGGACAGCTTAAAATACTTCGGGGGTACTATGAGTAGTAACATGAGCTGCTGCCAGGAAGTCAAAAGGCAAAGAAAGCCTTTAGAAGAAAATTGAGCATCTTCTGCTGACTCCAGGAAAAAAAACTAGGGAAGACACTAGTGAAGTGCCTTGTGTGGAGTGTGGCATTGTATGGGGCAGAAACATGGACATTACGACGAAGTGAAGAGAAATGACTGGAAACATTTGAAATGTGCATTTGAATAAGAATGGAGCGTGTAACGAAAGAATAATCCTGAAACTGATGAGGAAGAGAAAAGTAATTTGGCCTTGTCACTGGCTAAGAAGAAACTGCGTATTGAAGGATGCACTGGAAGGAATGGTGAACGGGAGAAGAGTTCGGGGCAGAAGAAGATATCAGATGATAGAAATTATTAAGATGTATGGATCATATGCGGAGATTAAGAGGGAGGCGGAAAATAGGGAAGACTGGAGATTGCTGGGTTTGAAGTGAAAGACCTACCCTTAGATAGAAAACTATGAATAAATTAATGAGTATTGTATTTGCATAGATAAATAGCACGCACACACATCAAAATCTTATTTTTCCGTAGATAGCACTTAGCCCCTTTTGAATTTTCAATCTTAAATTGTATATAAATTGTACAAAGTACTCAAAATTTGTGAAGATTGTCTTTCTCTCATTTGAACCACTTGGTGCAAAATCCTATCAGCAGCTGGAAACCATATTACTTTAGGTTTGTTAATATATCTGTCCCAGCATCAGATTTCATCTTATTGTTACTTCCAATACCTCCAGATTATAGACACGCATCTCGTATGAATTGTCATTTTGTTTTCACTTCGGCAATTCCAAATCCATCAATTTTCATTGCCTTTAATATGTTTTCTTAAGCCTCTACTCTGAAATCTCTATTTTCTTTATAAAGTTTAGAGTTCACATCCCACAAACACTGGTGTTTTTCATACACTCAAGAAACTTCATTACTGTCTCAGAATTCCACTTACTCATTCTTATAACAAATTTGTAAAACTTGATGCAAAGGGATCAGTGGACTACTACGTATTGTACAATACTGGTGAGCCGATGAGAAACTACATGTTTACACGTGCAACAGAAATGTCCACTTGCACATGCGTCACCACTGGCGCACTGAAAAGTAAAGGTACGGTCACACGTTGTTACTTTTGCTGCGCAACTTTTGTACTACAGCTGCAAAAGTTGCGTGTCGTGTTCACACGTGAACCGAAAGTAGCGCGCTGCACGCTACTTTTCATGCTGCGCAACGCGAGTGCTGCAGAAGTTGCAACTGAAGGTTGCGAGTCTGTTCACTCTCAATATACAATGTTGACTTCTCAGTATACATTTTGTGGTTATGTTCGCATTATTAAGAAACTCATGCGAAAGCTTACTTATCTATTATTTGCTTTTCTGTAGTAACTAGTATTAAAAAATTGGCACTATTTTTACTATAAAGCTTTTAAAAATGCCTATATACTTAAATGATAAGTGATAACCAACAGCATATTAACGTAATCAATGTTGGCAACCCTCCTGTTTGAAACTACGCTTTGGAAAATAAAAAAAATGAATTATATCGTCAGCAAATATTCTCAGACTGTGTTGTACATTTAGTAACTGTTACAAATCATTTATTTTCATCACATCTAACATTAAAATATATCCAAACAATAAAAGTGTCATTGGCACATTTGGGTGGTAACACTGGTCGCAACCGCAGCAAAAGTTTCAACAAAACCGATATCAAAAATGCTGTGGCTGCAACCCTGAGAATCCTGTTCACACGTCGCTACTTTGCGCGCAGCTTGAAAAAGTAGCGGGCAGCAGGTTCGGCAGCCGCTACTTTTCGGGTTGCACCGTTGTTCACACGTCGCAGTACGATAGTTGCGCAGTTTTTTGTACTGCAGTGCTGCAAAAATAGCGACGTGTGACCGTACCTTTAGAATGCCACTAGCTTTTCCAAATATTGCATGCAGCGCGGCAGTAGCTATTGGTACCAATAAATCCACGCACGTGTAAACCCACCATAATGGAATAAAAGAGAGGGGGGGAGAAGAGATAGCCAACCTAACGATGTTCAAAAACTGTAAGTTCCATTATTTAAATAAGGGGATATAAATAAATAAACATAGAAATAAATAATTCGAAGCATATGCAAACCAAAATCCTGTGCTTTCTAAGATAGTTATTTTTGCTTTACTCAGATATAATTCCCTTAGCGAGATGCAATAATGTTGCTAGAAGAACGATAGTTTTGGTACTACTGTCACATGATCTATTCTCCACCTTAATGCAGTTGGCGATGCTCTGTGAATGATGTAGTGTGTTCTCAGTGGTTTGATTTTTTATACATATTATTGTGAATAGTGGGAATATATGGAACTTGCAAAGAATCTCCTCTCGAGCTGAAAGGTTAGTTTTATTCGTTATTAAGAAGTGCATTTGACTCAATTCTGATCATATTTGTGGAGTTAAAATCTTTCGATACTAATTTACCATAGGACAATTTACATCAACACGAATAGCACACAGTAGGCCTACCGGTATGCCTGTCTTGTACGCTACATTATTGTTTGATAGAAACATACGTCTTAAGTAGTAGCTTGTGAAAGTAACAAACTGTATTTTCACATAGTTTGGGTCGTTTTAATTAATATAGGCCTAATTATGTTTTCTATAACGCACACACTATATTACGTTTTTGGAATGTCGTGCTGATGGATATTCTCCTGGAAAGGAGGCGAGTTGTAAAATTTGTGAAGCTATTTAAACAACTCATAAAACTGATTTTAAAAATCACGTCTTAGTTTACCGAACTTCGTACATAGAGTAAGCATAACAGAATTAAATTTGAGATTTAACTGCAGTACTAGTACATTTATGTTTTTGGTCTTTTATTTGATTATTATTAACGACACTGTATAAACTAGCAGGTTATTCAGCATCGATGGAATTGGTGATAGCGAGATGGTATTTGACGAGATGAGGCCGAGGAATCGCTGTATGTTACCTGACATTTGCTTTAGGTTGGGAAAAAAAACTCACAAAGGAATCAGCCCAAGCGATAATGGAACCCACACCCGAACGTTTTGCATGGGTAGACTTGCAAAAAATAATGAAAAGGGAGTACATTATTTGCAGCTGACTGAAGTACAAGTGCAATAGGAGGAGTAGGCTTAATCGTTCAGATGTGCTGCAGCTCGCGACAAATCTGTGAGTGGGGTTACCGAGAATTATTTATTTACTTACTTATAGCTGGTTTCTGTAAGGATTTCGCTCCTATCATAGCTCCAAGCTCCACAAAAAGATTTCTCCAGTCGTTATAGTTGGTTTCCGTAACCAGTTGGATTTCGCTACCTATCAAGCTCCCCAAATCCATTACCAGCTGAGTAGCACCGGTCCATACACTAGCCAAAATTTTATAATACTAGAACCACAATCTAGTACATACAGTCACGTAGTAAATATGCATCCATAGATACTTGCTAACCACTAGATCGCTACTATCTCCTCATTACAGACAATACGAAATAGTACCTGCACAATCTATTGTTCCTAGTACCTTCACAACTCAAGCTTCGTGACCGTATATACTAGACTGTGACTCGAACCAACGCTCATTCCGTAACGCGAGTCCAGACATGATGTCTTAGACCACGAAGCTACAGTGCAGAACTTATATGTCTATTATTTAATGAAAATCATTCAATATGCATTTAGAAAGTGAATGTGACTTAGTGAAAATTAAGCCTAAAAGTAAAACAACATAATATGATGATTCCTTTAGATAGTCTAACTAGGTAGAAAATCATCTATTTTATTCACTGTGAAATGAATGAGTGAAAATATTATTCTTATTTTTAATCAAAATGTAAGAGCAGCATTATTTGGAAATAATTTATATTTTTTATTTATGTTAATTCTAAATATCACTTAATATGAATAGATAATAAATAGACATAAGTCTATCGGTATTATTATTATTATTATTATTATTATTATTATTATTATTATTATTATTATTACTGCTTTAATGTGAAAAAATTATCTTCCTTACCTTTTTCTCTGCGAAGAATTTTGTCTAAGTTTAATACGAGTAAATTCCAGGTAATTTTCATATTCAATGGACAGAATAAAATTATAAAACTGTTCGAACGTTCTTGCTGAATTAATGCTCTCAAATAATTAATAAAATGCTCATAACAATGGATTTGGCTCATTACTTTAATACGCCAGTAAAAATCTGTGATTTTATTAACACTTTTATTATCGGAAATGTTGATAGCTGTGCACGTTATGTGCTGCAGTTCATAGTTAAATCTTCTTCTCTACAGAGAACATATTTTGGTGATGTATAAATCCCAGTTCTGAGGAGATACACCTCCAAAGACTTGTCTCCAGTTACTAGTCTGAAGATGACCACTGCTGTTCTTTTTGGAGAATTAGGAACCACAGTTTTGTTTTTCTTTTAATTTCGCACCATGAGTTATTTTTAATAATTTTATTATTATTATTATTTATTTATTTATTTATTTACTTACTTACAAATGACTTTTAAGGAACCCGGAGGTTCACTTCCGCCTGAACATAAGTCCTCCGTCGGTCCCTATCCTGAGCAAGATTAATCCAGTCCCTACCATCATATCCCACCTCCCTCAAATCTATGTTAATATTATCCTACCATTTACGTCTCGACCTCCCCAAAGGTCTTTTCCCCTCCGGGCTCCCAACTAACACACTATATGCATTTCTGGATTTGCCCGTACGTGCTACATATCCTGCCCATCTCAAACGTTTGGATTTAATATTCCTAATTATGTCAGGTGAAAAATACAATGCGTGCAGTTCTATATTGCATAACTTTCTCCATTCTCCTGTAACTTCACCCCTCTTAGCCCCAAATATTTTCCTAAGCACCTTATTCTCGAACACCCTTAGCCTCTGTTCCTCTCTCAAAGTGAAAGTCCAAGTTTCAGAACCATACAGAACATCCGGTAATATAATTATTTTATAAATTCCAACGTTCAGGTTTTTTGAGAGTAGATTGGATGACAAAAGCTTCTCAATCAAATAATAACAGGCATTTTCTATATTTATTCTCAGTTTAATTTTCTAATGTATTATTATTATTATTATTATTATTATTATTATTATTATTATTATTATTATTATTATTATTTAATACGTCTGTTTATAATTTTTCGTTGTTAATAATTCTGCTCAATAATACGATATATGAAAATGATATTTTTGTTGGATTGTGGTTCTTTTCTTTGATGTCAGATAAGTTTTAATCGGTTTAAACATGGAAAAATCTTTCTTCTCACGCGACAGTCACGATCCGAAGGGCAATAAAAAATTGGAAATGCAGTACCAGTAAATCTATTGCAAGCGAGAAAGTCAAGCATTTTCATGCGGATTTTAATCTCTGCTGGAAGAATTGATTTTACACCACAAGCATGTAGCCATTTGCATTAGCAACTTTGATATTCACTTATTCATGTTCCTGTTTTACCCTCACATGTCATTGCCACTTCCAGAACTGCTGCACATTTTCGTATAGTATCCACAGACAGGTCCTGACAATAAAAGTCATTGTGATTCGGTAGGGGGCCGCCATAGGCGCGGGGTCCGACTGGGATAAATCGGTCCAATCGGCTTAAAGTCGGCCCTGTCTAGAAATATTTTTCATTTTACTCTAATCGCTGGCAGGCTTCTCTACTTAATATCTCCAAGAATTTCAGCATCCCAATCTAAACGAACTCTTCATCTCATCTTTGAATAAAAATATGGTTTATTTAACGACACTCGCAACTGCAGAGGTTATATCAACGTCGCCGGTGTGCCGGAATTGTGTCCCGCAGGAGTTCTTTTGCATGCCAGTAAATGTACTGCCAGGAGCCTGTCGCATTTAAACACACTTAAATGCTATAGAGCTCGGCCGGGATCGAACCCGCAACCTCGAGCATAGAAGGCCAGCACTATACCAACTTCGCTACCGATGGCGACTCTCGTCTCTTCTTTGATCTCCTCACATTTTCCGATCTATCTCTGACATGTAAATAAACAGACAATTCGCCAATAAAATTATAATTTTTTCCATAACGCAACTATCTCTCTCTTCAAACGTTTGTAACTGTGGATAAGTCCATTCATTATTTCATCATCCTCCTAACTTACGAACCACAGGTCGAATTCGACATCACACCGCGATGTGTCTATGGAGCTGATGATAAAACCAGGATAACATCTATACCATGAAATAATACATCGATTTAATAAGAATGGATTACCACAGAGGATACTGTATCTCAGATAGGTTTTAGATAATGATTTAAACTAATTACGATAAGATTATCTTGTTAGTTGGGAGGCCGGAGGGAAAAAGATCTTTGGGGAGGCCGAGACGTAGATGGGAGGATAATATCAAAATGGATTTGAGAGAAGTGGGATATGATGATAGAGATTGGATTAATCTTGCTCAGGATAGAGACCGATGGCGGGTTTATGTGAGGGCGGCAATGAACATCCAGGTTCCTTAAAACCAATAATGTAGTAAGTAAGTGAAAAGGAGGGGCGGTAATAAATACATAAAAAAATCGTACTCTGACAGGTTTTACTCGCAGTGGCTTTCTTCCAATATTCAAGGTTAAACTTGGGATCGAACTTCGCTTGTGGGGCAAGAAGTCACGTGCTTCTATATTATTTCAACTCGAATAAACTGAAGACCTTCATTTGAAAATATCTATGCCATTCAGTGAGCAGTGTTGAATTTAGACCTTTTCCCCCGAGAGGAGATTTATACTATACCGGGTGGCAGGTGGGATCGACAGCAAAAGAAACAATAATTCAGATTTTATCTAACAACATAGGCAGTCTATGTAAAAAAGAGAACATAGGAAAATGGGTTCAATTAAAGAAACAGTGCTTGCATACGTTTATATTTGTTTTAAATATTACTAAATATTAGGCCTACTATAAATATTACTATTATGACAAGTGTTGTATTGCACGTTTCCACGTATTCACATTTTTTTTATGTTCTAGTGATATTTAACTTATTTTACATTTTTGTTTTCGTATTTTCCGATAATGGTATATCTATAATGTGATAAGTTGAGCTATATATAATCATAATTTTCCTTACTGTGTGTACTTAAAAATATTGTATTCATTGCATGCTTTGTACTGCACTATTTTATTACTATTATTATTATTATTATTATTATTATTAATGTTATTTATTATTACTATTCTCATTTTTATCATTATTATTATTATCAATAATTGTCTTATTTTTTTATACTTTGTATGTCTCATTTAATTTGACCTGCTGTTCACATTTTATTATGCGTTTTCCTTTCTTTCTGTATGTTATATATTATGTCTGATTTCTACATACTTGTTGTTTATATTTTATTATTATTATCTTATCCAGTTTTGTGTGTAAAATTGTAGTGTACTTTGTAAATTTGTAGTGTTTTTTGTAACGCAGTTCTACTCCTGGTTGAGTGCTAGAGAAGGCCGTATGGCTTTAACTCTGCCAGGTTAAATAAATTATTATTATTATTATTATTATTATTATATACATTAATAGCCATTAACTTAACATTTTAAATATTGTTATGTAAACATATTGTTAATGTGGATATGAACTATTCTTCTGTTTAAAATTGTCGCTTAAAGCCAGTTTTGTTACATAAACTGCTCAATTTCAGTACGAGTAGTAATTAGAATTACTCATGGATTAAGTTAG
Source organism: Periplaneta americana (assembly GCF_040183065.1). NCBI lineage: Eukaryota > Metazoa > Arthropoda > Insecta > Blattodea > Blattidae > Periplaneta > Periplaneta americana. Next base: position 70,239,107 of record NC_091119.1, read on the forward strand.
ACGAATGTGTCTTCCAGAAGCTTTTCTAAAGTTTTGAAGGACACTCCACCTTTTTTTAAGAGCTTCGAGGTCATTGTTGTTTAAATGCATAACACACTATTTTACAAAATGCATCAACCCGAGTACTATCGAAATACAACCAATTGTATTTAATTTCCACCGTTTTTTTATATTTGATTTCGTGTCCAACGATTTCATTCATTGACTCACCACTAACAGCACTGGATGAAGCTAACACAGATGGAATGATCTATTCACAGATTTTAAAGTCACTTGAGAATATTCTTCTTTAAATGTAATGGATGCAGTTTCCATTCACTCCTGAATACGTCTTTTTTTTAATAGTAAACACAATCTGTTTTCTTTTTCCTATCATAGGCCTACACTGAAATATTTATAGTGTATTTACTGTGCATGGTATGACTATTTTAGTAAATAAAATTATTTCATCTGCTAAACAAAACTAACACTGAAAAATATGTCAATGAAAACACAGCACACCTCATTTCTTAAGACTGAAACTTCAGATGGCTTCAATTTCACTCAGTCAAGACTCAGCTATGCGAACTGTGTCGCCAACTAGCTTTACATAAAAAAATTTACTTCAAAGAAACAATTACATGAAAATCTATATAACAGAATTTATTTTAGTTACTGAAAGTCAAATGTCCCGCGCCGTGGCGTCGCGGTGTAAGGCATCCCGCCTAGGACTCGCGTTACGGAATGCGCGCTGGTTCGAGTCCTCATGGGGGAATAAATTTTCTCATGAAATTTCGGCCAGTGTATGGGACCGGTGCCCACCCAGCATCGTGGGGAGCTACGATAGGTAGCGAAATCCAGTTGCGAATACCAGCTATAACGGCTGGGAAGATCATCGTGCTAACCACACGATACCTCCATTGTGGTTGGATGATCGTCCACCTCTGCTTCGGCATGTGGGCGTGACGCCAGCAGCCGGCTGGTCGGTCTAGGCCCTTCATGGGCTGTAGCGCCACGGATTATTATTATTATTATTATTATTATTATTATTATTAGGCCTATTATTATTATTATTATTATTATTATTATTATTATTATGAAAGTCAAATCAAATTGAAATATAATATTGTGTAGGGTCTAAGTTATATTTCTTATTTGAAAAGTCTGAAATCCCAGGGGGGGGGGACATCCCCCTGAATTCATAACTGTTATTCTAAAGTTAGTACATATTTCAATTCACAGAACACCACATACTGCTTGAGTTTGGAAGTGGAAAAATATCAATGAAGGGATTCTGGTATTTGAAAGCGTCAGAAGCTGGACTATTTGTATCTTTTGACTCAAAGGTTTCAAAACCAAATGATTCGAAATTTTAAGGGGGTAGTAAATTAAAAATTATTGTCCAACAAAGATTTTAATCAAAATTGTTTCTAAAGACAAGAAGAATCATGCTTAAAAACGTATATATCATGAAACTAATGAAATTTAATATATCCGAAACAAATAAAAAAAGTAAATTACAAGTTCTAAAATCTCCAGATGTAAAATGTCTGACGTTGTTACGTAATGCAATTAATAGCTGGCATGAATGTAGAGCACAACGGACTTAAAACTTCCTCCATGTCTATGAACTCTGGACGAAAATTGAGCCCTATGTTATTTTTAATTTTTATGGTTTTGTTTTATTCTAAAATAACTTTTTTTTTTTTTTGCTGTTATTTATACTCGTTTTAAAATCTCTGATCATATCGCGAGTTAATACAGTATTTTGGATGAAATCCGAAGGCCTGTGCACTATTGTTGAGGCTGGTTCTTTGTGAACTAGATGGCGTCTGCAGATATATTACTGATTTGTTATGAATATGATTTTGGTGATGAATGAGTCCGGTGATATTCAGGGATGTTGTTGCCCGAATTTCCTGGCATTTGCCTTACGGTTGAGGGAAAATCCTGAAAAACCTCAACCAGGAAATTCAACCCGACCGGGAATCGAATCCAGGCCCTCTGCGTAAGAGACCAACATTCTGACCCCTACGCCACAGAAGTGATCAAAATATCTTTTACGTAATATGTTCCATCCAAAAAGTGCCATATAGTGCAAATGTTGAAACTGTACATGGTACTGACAATTTAACACAACATTCAAGTTGTGCAAACCACTAAGAATTTAACTGAATATTGACAATTTCAAAGTAGTTTATTGTTGACAGGCTGAAGACATAAATACCATCCGTGAATCTATTAAGTACGGTTGCGCATGACGTCACTCAGGAGAGGATGGAGTCTGCTTCCTTCCCTTTACTTTTTCTTTCTCCAAATCGTTGTGTTCCCTCTCCCACTCAATTCCTTTCGCTCTGTGACTACTCATTGGACCAGCCATCTAGGACGCTGCATAGGAAAAGGCTCGTTTTTTCAGTGCTACTTCACATATTTCACGGAACTATGTTCAGCTTCAGATGCATCCAAAACACTTCATAACTTGTGAATACATTCTTCGGTACTTCAGGAAAGATGTAAAAACAAAGTGACGTTGTTGGGTTTACCAGCGATAAGAACAGATAGAATGTGATTGTGCGCAGCGAACTTCTCGGATAGCGTCTGAGTTAGAGAGCTTGTAGATTTCCTGCAACATTTCAATCAGATTTTGTCAGGATGATAACGTCATAGTTTATCAAATATTTACAAAGTTGTTATCTTAGATAAATCATTGTGGTAATCCTTTATATCAACAGCAACTAGTAAGTTATCAGTAATCGCAGATTTCCTTGCGATATTTCATAATTTCCTTCATTTGACTTGTTATTTAAATTACACGTTTCAAATTCAGTAAATAATTTGTTCAATAACACAGTAATAAAAATAATTTATGCAAGCTGTAGGGCCTACGGGAAGTATGATGTTTCATTTTTGAGCTCCATTGATTGACGACCAAACATTTATAATTTTAATTGAAGAAGTTTGCATAAGAACTAATACCAGCCACAATACGTAGACATTTGTATATATTTTCTGTTATACTGTATAAGAAGCTATGAAAATGTTTAATAGAAGTTTTTGTACTCCATCATTATAAACAGTCTTTATCCGCGTTGGTTTAATAATGGATACTTGGAATTGGAATGGAATTTAACTGAGGGGACACGGATGGCCCAGCATTGCGACCTATTGAGATCTATTGCGCTAACCCTCGATAAGGAATGAGTTGCATGCCATAGATCCCCTACGCGCACCGCCCTAACCACATGACTTCCTGAACGACCGGTCCCTACAGCCGACAGAATCCATATACCATTCATGCTTCGGCAAATTCCCCCAAGGCCCCTCTGTCGGTCCGAGGGAAAAACTCCTCCCCGAGTAGGTCCGCCTCGGGTGCCAATAATGGATACTTACTTAACCATCATCATATCACCATGGTAATGGCATTCGTTACCGCACTGAGTGCGATATGTAAATGATTATCGCACTCAGTCAATGATCGTGTCATGAGCGCATTAGATGGATTATTAAATAAAGGCGAATAAAATATTACATGCAACTAGTGATATGAGCATAATTACCGCTCTCATGTAATTACTAAGGAGCGGATTCCTTTGTAATTAAACATTTTTTTTGCGGTGATAAAACACAATTAACAAAGTTAAATATCCCGAATGTCAAATTTCAAGTTTAAAACCCGAATTTTATTTCACATAAAAACACATACTTTCACAAAAAAATTATGTAAATATATTTTTTCAGGAAATCTATTATAAACGCATAAATCTTGGAGTTTTTTTACTTAAATAATTTATTTACAAGAACTTTTGAGTATTTTAAAACTAAATCAATTATATCACTCAGAAGTACGTTATCTTTTGAAGAATTCTTGGTTCTTCTTAAGAATTCTTGATTGCTTCGTGTTTCTATGCGCTGTGTGGTGTATCCGTGATCCATTTTTGTAATAAGTAGTATCGCCTCAAGTTGTGATAACTGTTATGCAGTATATCAATGTTATTATTAGGAAATAAATTAACATGGACAAGAAGGAGAGAGCTTGCAATACATAATTAGGAATGTTTATTGTTGCTGAAGATGATTTCATTCTGCGCTTTGTGAAACATAACGGATAAGAGCTCGGGTATATACATTATTTAATTTAACAAATCTCTCGCCTCTCGCTCATGCCTATCAAGAGAGGCAATACATCTTGTGATTTCCCGTTATCGGGCCATAAGCATAAGCTGCGTAGTGTAGATGTAGTGGCGTCGCTATATGAAGTTTTTCTCCGACATTGTCAGTCAGTAGCTAGAAACATTATTTACGTTAAGACGTGTGTATATTAGTGTCTTAAGATGCCTAAAATCAAATCGAGTTTAAAATCGCGTCTTCAGCAATATGTAGATGAATTTAAAAACATTTTTACTACCGATGGAAAAGTGTTATTTTGCCAACCATGTGGTAAATCAGTAAGTGCAGATCTCAGGTAACCCAACATTTGTCTGGAAACAAGCATATAGCCGCTGCTTCACGTGTGCATTCTCGGAAAAACAGTGGATATAAATAAATGTGTAAAGTTGCTGAAGTATTGGAGGATGTGCCTGTAGGTGAAATTGACGGTGTATGTGTTTGTGACATTCCTCTCTTTAAATATGCATATCTGACGTCCTGTGATGTGGAAAGATCGTTTTCACAGTATAAGTCGTTGTTCAGAGATAATCGGCATGCATTTGTGATAGAGAATTTGGAAATGACCTTTATTTTCACTGCAATTCTTGGAAAAGTACTAGCAATAATACTCAAGTGTGATTGGCGAGTGCTTAGTATTTTTTTTTTTCAAGCTAAGTAAGGAATTTTTGTCATATTTAAAAAAATATATATATTTTTTATTTTTAGCAAATATTTTCGTACCTTTTAGCACATAAAAAATAAATGTATTTCAATTTTTATCACATAAAAATCCACTCCCTAGTAATTACAGAGCACATTCGAGCGGTAATGATGCTCATATCCAACAAGTTGTATAAATAACTATTATAGTTAGTGAAAATCGTTCATAATATGCCATATTATTGTGCCAGTGCCGTAAAATATTACCATGCCAACTAAAACGTAATGACTAGGGTCCGGATTTTTAGGATTTTACAATCATCATTTTAGGCTTTATAAAGAGATGGTTTAGCCCTTTTTAGGATTTTATGTCTTCAAGCCATACTGAATTTCGTATTACACTGTCAAATATTTGCATTAAAATGAGTAACGAATGCGAACTGCAAACACTTTATTTTAAGTAACTGTTTACTGCATCTAGAACAACAACGAAAAACATTCTTCAAGAAAGTACACACCATAAAAATCAAAGTTGCTATTCAGTTCCTATATTTAGTTAAATAATTACATACAAAACAAAATGCTCACTTTTCTCTTAAGATGAGCAACCATATACAATTCCAAATAGAGACCTGCAAAACAGCGCATACAACCGGTTTAGATTCGACCGGTCGGAGCTATAACCGGCTAGGATGAACATCGGACCCGAAACTCGGTTGTCGAACGGTTACGCCTGATGTATTGCAGAGTAGGCAGAACACCAGGCGCACTTACATGAAACTAACGTTTTTCGAGTACACAACCGGAGTAACAAGGAAATTTACGTTGTCGTATTGAAAGAAAAAGTGTTTGCAAGTACTCTTACAGTTCATTCGACACTATAACACATAATATTTTCTTTATTATTCTGAATTTTCAGTAACTTTATAAGTATCGTTTATATTTTAAACTTTAGAATTTTACTAATGAAAGTTGCTTATAGATATGTTAAACAATGTTATAGTTTTTCACAGAACAAGACGTGCACAAGCCATGTATATTTTTCTTACCAATAACGCTATATAGCTGGCGTTTTTCTATACCGTGTTAAACAGTATACGTCGTAACTTCATAATTTGATTACATCGTAACTCTTTCTCGTCACATATTGACTGAATCTTGTTCGATTTGTATAACCCAATAATCGATATTACATAAGTTCATGTAAGATCGCGTATTATTTAGAACACAAATCTCACACAGAAAGAAATGGTAAAGAGGAAGAAAATACGATCTCCAAATAACACCACGTACATTTGATTATACAAAAACTCTTTAACATTTTCTCAGTATACAAACAGAGCAATAATATTGAAGGATATTTATTTTGTTTAATTACAAAATATATTTGCTTCAAATAGAAATACAAATAATTTGACACTTTAATACATTTATTTTTGTATTTCGAACTTGCAGTAATTTGACTAGTAACAAATAAATGAACAATGGACACAGTGACATCGAAGGAAATAGACGTAATGTATAATGTGAAATATCACAATGTAAACATATTCAAAAATATAATTACAATTCTTTATAAAACAAAATAGGAAATTAGTACATACAGTCCATTATGACGTTTGTACTTTAAACTAACAACAAATGTGTAGGCCTACCTCTAAAACAATAGTTGCTTGCTTTTTAATTATTCTAAGCAGTTGCAATATTATTTATTAAGAAATCAATTTAAAAAGATAAACAGTAATGTTATTTTCAATAATACGATTACTTTGGCTCCCAATGGTTGTTGTTCTGTACAAAATAAGTATAATTTACACAGTTCTAAACTACGAATAACAAAAGAATAGCAAGTTTTAGAAACAAATCATTCTGTATAGAAAAGATCTACTTCAGAGAAAACAAGTGTCATTCAAAGAACTATTTTATTACACACGTGCTAATATTAACTATTTGATGTTCACAATTATTATTAGGACCTATTATCATAGACTACATGATCAGAGTTGACTTCTTGTGTTTATGTATTAATAAATCTCTTTTACTAGTCTAAAGTTACGCTCGGTGGAAACACTTATTCATGGAATTGCCAATATTCGTTTCACAAGTGTTACTAGAGAGGCTAGAGTTGTTTGGTGATCTTTCCACCAATTTAGTATGTAGAAAATCAAATAAGCATAATGTATAATGTAAGATATAATAAGTAAATAAATCCGAAATACAATTACAATTAATCACAAAACATAAAATTAAATAATTATTAACTCTAAATGCAGTCCTCCAAAACAGTAGCTATTCATATACAGAGTAGATGTGAAATAACCATTCAGATTGTACGGGGCGATAAGGTTCACTTAAATGAATGGAAAACCTATATTACGTTTTGTGATTAAATGCACGGTTATTAGAAAATTGAGTTGGAAGTTTCAGCAGTCTGGCAACATCGCCGCTAGTTGAACACTGCTTTTTCTTATTGTGATACAGATGTAAGACGTCAACGAACTCAGGTCTGTCTCCCTAGATCAAGCTTGTCAAAGTGGGCCATAGATAGTATTTGTCATAGCTGTGGTTCGACTTTTCTACAGTGGCCAGATGATTGACAGCTCAGCTGAGATTTCGATTGCTCGAAAATTAGTTGCTAGACTCTAGTCATAGTAAACATACTAAAATCATTGGTTGTAGTATGTTTCAAAAGATATAAAGTTGTCTTTGCTTTAGTTTTACTATTGATTGAGTTTACTGTTTTTTTTAATTGTGTTATTATTGTAATATTATAATTCAGTTTTCTAGTGTAAGCAAAAATTACAACCTTGGTACGAGTAATTTGTGGATACCGAAAATTTTTTTCTGAAATTTACGCTTTATAACGCCTGTAGTTTCACGCTGCATGCTGTTTGTTCCTCTTGACGATACGCAGCTATAATATCTGGATGGTACACTGTGATCTTCCTTTTATACGCCAGAGCCGTCCACCCACAGTTAAACCGAATACTGAGGCAGTACGCAAGCAGATGTACTTCGCATACTGCCTATAACGCCAGGCGTTCAGTAGCACTACGTAGGTTTCTTCGGTTACAACCGGTTTTGCAGGACTCTAATTCCAAATTTTTTGTTGTGAAACATTTTCTATTGTACTGCAACACATTTCTGTAATGAGAAAAGGATCGTTCCATACAACATGAAACCATTTGGTGCGTACTTCATGGATGCCACTACTTTCGGTCCCCATGGTAATTCTCCAGTTATTTCTTCTCCTTGAAGAGCTGCAGTTAGACCTACGTCTTTCATCTCCGCATATCCAGGATGTTCTCTTATTTGAAACTGCTTCAGTGATGTTCATTTCTTCATTTAGTGCAGACCTGCAGAACTGTAGCTCCTCAGAGTGACTGCCTTACTACCCCTTCTTACTCCACCCACCTTTTCTACCAGTGCAGTCATAGCGTTCTTGTTACGCTCGGCTGCATCAACATTCATTCTCGCGGCGGCAGGTATATAATACGCTATCAAGAATTACAAATGAACAGATAGTAAAATCCTTAGGAACATACCTTTAGAAAGTAAGAGAAAAATGAATGAGGGAAATAAGTTAAAAGACATGTAAAATAAATTTAAAAATGTATGTGTGCATATAATGTAAGAAGATCTACCTATGTATGTATATATCGTCCTATTACTAGTAAAGCCGATTAAGTCCACTTTTTGTGTAAAATAAGTTAAGTGCAGTCCCCGACTTGTCTTTACGTGCTCTGTATTCTACTAAAATGCATGCAGGCAACAAACCAATTACTTTATTTGAAGAATTTATTATGATTTTTCATGTATTAATAAAGTTTTAATTCCTGTTTTTACAAAACTTGCATTACTGGTCTTAACTGGTTTTACTAGTAATAGGACGATAAATAAATTGTACGTTGATAAGTGAGTGATAGCTACATAACCGGATGTCAATGCTGTCATTCAACATTGTAACGTACTCCAGCTAAATAAAGAAAAATAAATGAATGAATAAATAAATAGATAAATGAATAGATAGATAAATAAATAAATAAAGACATGAATAAATGAATGAATAAACAAACAAACACAAACAAATAAATAAATAAATAAATAAATAAATAAATAAATAAATAAAGAAACAAAGAAAGAAACAAACAAACAAAGAAACAAATAAACAAACAAAGAAACAAACAAACACACAAAAACAAAGAAACAGACAAACAGACAGACAGACAATACGCATACTGCAGTTTAAAGAGAACTGGAACATGGCAAAATCTAAACGCGTGAAGAAATACTGCTTCCAAAGGAAATGGGAATATGATTATTTTGTTGTTGAAGACGAAAGAATTGCTTATTTACTGTGTCTCATCCAATTTATTTCTACTAGTCATTTCAATATTAAACCACATTTCAACAAAGCCCATATTAAGAATTATGGAATGCACAAACTTTCGGGTAAGTTCATTATTACGAACTGTATATTGATTATTTATTTATATACTGTTAAATTAAGGACGTCACTCGTTGTGTTCATTTTGAATTGAAATTAATAGTGACTTTCAAGGTTCATTACTTAAATGCTATAAAATTTATGTTTCCGTAGGTGAAGATAGGAGGAAAGTTTTTTTCAAAAATCTAAAGCAGGCTAGGTGCAAAGAAATCTCAAAGAAACTACCGAAAGGAAATCTAGCATAATTGTAAGCCTTGAAACGAGATAACGCATTATAAAAACAATGAATTTATTACAATCCTTTTTGAAAATTACAGTGCCGCCACTGATGGACCTTGCATGGGAAAAGAATGTAAATAACTCTATGCGGAAGTCGATCATCCCCAATAGAAGTGGAGTGAGGCTAACGTCATATTTCTCCTACTTACGGGTCTGCAGGCCTGATTTAGTGAAAGAGATGTAGCCTCCAGGTGTACTATGGTAGCAGGAAAGTCAGGAAAGTGGGCTTTGATGAATGAAAGATAAGTCATGTTTTTTATATTCTCAAGAGCATCCTTTGCTTTCGAGTTGCAAGCAGCGTCACTGTTGTCAAATTGTCTATGACCTTTTATGTCCTCATGATGGTCGGCGTAGTAGAGTGCGGCTGACAACTAAGTTCCCAGCGAGTTTATTGGTTCTGCCGGTAGACTTACTACTGATAGCATTTCTTTGAATTTCTGGATGTGAGTAGGTGATTTAAGAAAATCTTCCTCGACAGAAGAAACAATAGCCTATACCAGAGGTGCTCACGGGAGCTCCCTGAAGCCTCGCCCGAGGCTAAGCAGAAACAGTATAAGTGGACCAGGCAACGAGTAGAACTCGCTGCTATGGAACTCGGCGGAGTCAGCGGGCCAAGAAGCTGAGGATGTAGGATCGTCTTTCAAACAAAAAAATAAACAATATAAATTAATTTATTGCATATACGTTGACAAGAGAAATTCTAAACAGAAACAGTGTTTTAGGAACAGACGTAAACTTAACATGCTAGGCATTACATGTGTGTTTGTACCACCAGACGAGTAATATCTGAAACAATGGATCTACCCGAATGCAGCAGAATCATAGATCCCAAATGATTATCGCTTACAAGCAAGCGTTCTGATGGGGGCAGATAAGAAAGTTAATTTTTTTTCTTCCACCATGTTAATAATGTCAAAAGAAGTGCCTATACAAATTTTGACCACTCGACCGGAATTACGAGGCCGTCCAGAAAGTGATTTTCCCTGGGGCCGTTTATATAAAAAAACACAATTGCATGGAAATATTTATTTAAACAGATACAGGAATTGTTGCGCAATTTCTAAACATATCCCCCACTGGAATTGAGACATTTGTCATACCATAGGATCAATTTTTGTGTCGTAGAAGTCAGCAGCCTCAGATCGGAACCAGCGTTTGACTGCGTCTGCACCTCTCTCTGTCGATCCCATGATTAATGTCTCAGTTCCGATGGAAAATATGTTGAAAAATAACACTTGCTTTTTCTGTTCCAATAAATTTATCCAATGAAATTGTCTTTTTTTTTTCTATTAACCGCTCTAGGCGAACTTATTTTTACGGTCCTCGTAATTGCGGTCGAATCGCCAAAATTTGTATAAGCACTTCTTTTGACATTATTATCATGGTGGAAGAAAAAAAAATAACTTTTTTATCTGCTCCCATCAGAACGTTTGCTTGTTAGCTGTGATCTGTGGCTGGTTTCACACATTTTTAGAACAGAGAAAAAAAACTGCTCACATAAGTACGTCGTACCAAGCATACTCGTTATTTTTTCGGTATGCCTTTGTAGACATTGAAAACGATCAGATGAGATATAATGATAGAATGTAGTTATATCTTCAATTATTTTGAACTTCACCTCAAGGAAGCTGTCACATTTGAGAACTATTAATTCCATTTGAAGCGTGGAGGGAACTGTGGATATATCAAAGGAAAATGGGAACATGAGTATTTGAAAATTCAACTGGAGGGATTCTATTTCACCTAATCGTTCCCCAAATGCCTTATCTAAGTTAGTCAAAGACTCCACAAATACAGCATATTGTGAATCCGTATCATTAGACACAAATGTGCTTAGATTTGGAAAATGAGGCAAATTGCGTTCTTGAATTTGTTGTGTTCACAAATTAAGTTTCATTCGAAATGCTTTAATTTTATTGAACAAATAAATAATCAGGAGATCTAACATTGCAAGGAAATATTTAGGTCTTTTAAATGATTTGTCACATCTGTCAGGAAAGCTAGGTCTTCAAGCCAAGAAGGGCGATGAGCTGGGGAAAAGCTCGAGCTACGCGTTGTTACGTCATCACAGATTATTGCACCTCGCCCTGCTCTAGCTCCACGTATATGCACTGAGTGCAGGTTACCCTCTGTGATTAAGACTGGCATAGAACACTAGAGGAATGGAATTTGTTTTGAGAGTGGAATAATTTAATTAATTGTTCGAAACAAGCATATGGCTATAAGTATTGTTGCAATTATGTAGGCCTATTTGAAAGAATTCCATTAAAATCAATGTGAAGTGTTATATCAACAGAATCAATTAAACTAGTTGGGGTAAATAAATAATGTGCTGTCTTTCAGTACCTGTTGTAATGGAATATTTCGCGATATGAAGGAGAGATTTCAAAGAATTACTTTCATTTTGTACAATTATTGAATTGATCTCCGGTTCAAATCCTTTTTTACAGTTTTCGCTGTGTGACATTGTTTAGCTGTGTTCTGTTTTTTTTCTCTCTCTCTGAAAAGTAGAATTTAGCCTCTTTTATTTTCTCCTTTTAGCCGTTTTAAAGATTTATAATATTCACACATTCGTATCCTATGGGTATGATACGGAAAAGTACGTTGCAATTTTCTAAATACAAAGTAAGGAAAAAATGGGTTAAAACTTACAAATTCGGGCCATAGTTCTATTATGACGGCATAACTTGTGCAATAAATATCTGTACCTTAGAGGTAATGTACTGTACTATGGTAATTCCAAATTTTTCAATTTTCAGATTACAGTACCGTACAATTAAATTCCTTAGGGTGAGATCTATCTGAAAGTAGCTATATTAAGACCCGGGGCGACTGATTTTGAATTTAATACATTTTTCAAAAGCAGATAATATGTTTGGGATATACTACAAGTTCCGCATAACTCTGTTTCCTTCTATGTTTGTCTAAGATAGGCATGCCAAAACCCTGCATATTGTGCAGTTGCGCACATTGTGCATTTGTCTCTGTGCGAGGTGCAGTTCCTATTCCCCCACCTGGAGGGAGTGAATCGGCTTGGGGGGGAACGCGACAGGGCTGTACATTACCTGCAGTAGCAGAACAGCTTTGGTTTCAGTAACACAGATCAGTACGGGTGCTCATTGAGCTGTGATTGTGAATGCGTTATGAAAAATGAAGTGAGGAGTCCACAGATATAACGAAGAAGAGAAATCACGAATCATATAACAATTATTATAATGTTTTCCTCAGCTAACAATAATTATTTTAAAATGAGACTTTCATCATCCCATGTAGACCTAATAGTGATGTGAGAATTTAGATCAGATTAGTAAAGTTCTCAAAATATGATATTCACCAGCGCTTATTTCTTAATCAGTACTCTGACGGCAAAACAAACGTGACAATAGCGTTGTTTTGAAGTCGTCTAACCTTTGATGGCCATCAAAGGTTAGACGACTTATATATAACTTTTATTTGATAAGCTGATAAGTGACGAGAATATTGAGTGAGAAATACATGTGAAGCTCTTGAAGTTGTAAGGGAATGAAGAAAACAGCTGTTGGTAAAGCGGAAAAATTTTCTGGAAAAATATATAATAGCGAATTTTCCATCTCACGTTACTATATTATGTTAATATACTTACGTTACTAAATCTTTAAACTAGACTTATAGAAAATGTCCTCGCTTCACAGCTTGTGAACTACGCTTTTAACTCATTTCAGTAACGCTCCCAACTTGTTGATACTTGCTCTCAATATATTCCAAATAAACTATGTGTAAATTTAAATTCAAGCTTAATTTATCCAATTTATTAATAATAATGTGAATTTATATTAACATACAGCAAGAAATGATTTCAGTGTAAAAGACTCACAATGTCCTATTTCATGTAATTGGGAGTAAAATATTTGCTTTAACATTTGCGCACTAATGGTCCCAATAATGCTTGACGAACAATGAATTTGAAATAATCTGTACCTACTACATAAAATGAAATTGTGTTCGTTTTTTGTTGTTTCGAAATTAATGCAATATTTATATTTCCTTCAAATACTGTATACAAATGATGTAAATAAATGTGCTTTATAAACCACTGCTTTGTGAATTATAACTGAGTATGTCTATTGTTTCTTGTGTTACAATTGTCAAATATAATTGTTTTTTTTTTCCTTCTGCTAAGTGTGTTTATAATGTCCAAATGTCAATTTAATTAACACTAGAAGCGCAGAATAGATTATTGAACGAGGGGGATCCAGGAAATAACGACCGTTTTGTTGTAATAATTAAAAAAATATATTTATTTGAAAAAACAAAGTCTGTTACATAAATGAAGCTTCCTTTACTTCTCTACATAATCACCACCTACATTTAAACATTTGTCGTATCTGTTCACTAGCTTTAGAATTCCCGTGTTATACTCCTCTACCGCCAGTTCATTAAGCCAGGTGTTCACTGTCTTCTTCAACTCTTCATCACTTCCAAAACGCGTACCACCCAGAAAGTCTTTCAGCTTAGTGAAAAGGTGAAAATCGCTAGGAGCAAGGTCTGGACTATAGGGCGGATGATCAAAGATTTCCCAACCGAATTGATCCAGCAATTCTCGAGTTGAAGCAGCAGTGTGCGGGCGGGCGTTGTCGTGAAGAAGCACAACTCCTCTCGAAAGCATTCCTCGCCTCTTGTTTTGGATGGCTCGCCGTAGTTTTCGTAAAGTCTCACAATAACGATTTGCATTGATCGTAGTGCCTTTTGGCATGAAATCCAGCAAAAGAACACCTTTGCGATCCCAAAAGACAGTAGCCATGACTTTTTGTGTTGAGAGAGTCTGTTTGAATTTTCTCAGTTTCTTGGGTGATGAGGGATGATGCCACTGACGTGATTGGTGCTTGGTCTCTGGGGTGTTGTGAGACACCCAGGCCTCATCACCAGTCACAATTTGATCAAGAAAGGCGTCTCTATCTGTGTGATATCGCATCAAGAATGTCAATGCTGAGGCCATTCTCTGAGTTTTGTGTTGGTCACTCAGTTGCCGTGGAACCCATCGTGCACAGATTTTGTTGTAGCCAAGATGTTGAGACACAATTTCACCAAGCAAAGAACGAGAAATGTCAGGAAAGGCAATATGCAATTCGTCGAGTGATGTGTGCCTGTCTTGCAAGATTCTGTCGTTCACTTTAGTCTTCAGGTCTTCTGTGATGAGTGATGGGCGTCCGGATCGAGTTTCATTGTGGACATTTGTTCGCCCATTGTTGAACATTTCGCACCATTTTCTCACATTTCTTTCATTCATTACAGTATCACCATACACTTCTTTCAATTGCCGGTAAATTTCTGCAGGTTTCAAATGTCGGGCATTCAAAAATCGAATCACACTCCTCACCTTACAGTCGGCGGGATTATCAATCACGTCGTTCATTTTGAAGTAACACAAAATGCACAATGGCGACTTGTTGCAACCAGTACTCACAACATTATGAGAACATATGTTAAGGAAGCCAGTTGACTTTCAAACAAGGAAGGGGAGTCAGCTGCGCGGCGGGTATGCGCGAACGGTCGTTATTTCCTGGATCCCCCTCGTACATCCCTCAGCTAAGAACTGGAAGAGCAACACGTGAATGACGCAATCTGCACAGCCCGGCGTTCCGCGCACATACACTGCACATTCATAGTCGTATTCATAGACATTCTTAGCGCGGGCTTTCGGTGGATGATCAGCGAACTAACGTTTTTCGTATTCATAAACCAGTGTCAGCGATATGTTATGATATGAATCCTGTTTAGCACGCTCGTAGCCCGGGCTAGCGAAATGTCTATGAATAGCACCGCTAGCGTCTGATTTCTGGCATGCCTGATCTAAGATATACTATGGTTGAACTACATCAAAGATAAAAGGAACAATTTTGTAACTTTTCCAGCCATGAAAGAAAAACAAAACAAAAATTTGTTTCTTGCCTTTATTCTAAAGTTGATAAAATAGACTTATCATACAAAACAGAGGTACAGATATGAAACAATTTGCCGTGCAATAATATTTAATATGAAGAGTACAGGAAAAGAACGTGCTTAGTCCACTTTACCAAATTTTTCAGGAGAGCAGTTTCAAAGTTTGAAACCAAATTCCATGGATACTAACGGAGAAAATTAATGAAAATGAAGTCAGTATGGAAGGACAGGTTATGTAAATGAAGTTTAATTTAAGTTTGCGTCCTTATTATTGAACATTGGTATTTTATTGACATTTATTTAAAGTAATGTCATAAGTTACAGGGAAAAAACGTGCTTCTTATGTGCGAAGAAATTACTTTTAGATAAAATATTACAAGTAAAGTTGTCTTCTTCGTGAAACGTGTTTGTATTGTGTAATTGTGCATAATTATGTTTGTATGATTATTTTGAATTAACATTCAGCATTTCAAAATTATAGGATTGGTAAACATTTAAATGATACATAACATTAAACATTTTCTCTTTTCTATTTTAACTTTCCCTATAGCGAAGTGAAATAGGGCCTAATAATAATAAAGAACACTTATGTTCCAAAATGCATAGGGCCTAATAATAATAATAATAATAATAATAATAATAATAATAATCACTTTTCTTCCAAAATGCACAGGACCTAATAATAATGAAGATCACTTTCGTCCCAAAATACACAGTACTTAATAATAAAGATCACTTTTCTTCCAAAATGAACAGGGCGTAATAATAATAATGAGGATCACTTTCGTCCCAAAATGCATAGTACTTAATAATAAAGATCACTTTTGTTCCAAAATGCACAGGGCCTAATAATAATAATAATAATAATAATAATAATAATAATAATAATAATAATAATAATAATAATAATAATAAAGATCGCTTTCGTTCCAAAATGCACAGAGCTTAATATTAATGATCACTTTTGTTCCAAAATGCACAGGGCGTAATAATAATAATAATAAAGATCATTTTGCCCCAAAATGCACATCTCAGCCTAGTGTGGAAGGTTGGTGTAAAACACTCTAGCTTCGTGTCCGCAAAACTCCTTCAAAATCTGGAGGTCCTGATACTTTTCCTTCGATATTACTAGAGGATCTGTAAGGAAGTTTCGTTATTAGAAATAATGTTAGTGATATTTAAATTATTAGCCGATATAAAATAAATTATTCAAAATAATTTGTATTTTACTTCTGTAAGCAGGACATGGGTATTCTTCAGATTGCTGCTCTCGATGTCGTAGTGAAGCTCTCACCACCGATGAAATCCAAGCTCCATTATATGTATCTCGATGTTGAATGAGGCGGGTGTGTTCTTTTGTGATGATTGCCTCTCTGATGGGCCTTGTAAGAAATGGACATTTCCTCAAACATTTCTTCTGCAGAAATGACTCCCAACTTCCAATCATATCTTGATTGACCACCACAACATCAAAAGGTTTAGGTTTACATCGAGCTTGTACCACGATTCGCACCCAATCCATTGGGAGTTCTGCTATTGCTTTTGCATTAATCAGTCCCATATTTTTATCACATTCCATAAACGAGTGTCCCCTAATGGGAAAAGTTACTTTCACTGTGTCCAGAAGTTTCAGTTCATTCACAAGATAATTAAGATACCTCAGAACAGTATAATTCTTGTTCTGGCCTGAACATGAATCACAAAAAATTTCAAGATGTCTGACTTTCTTGTCCATTATTTCTGTCACAAAGTGATTTAAAAAGGATACAACTTCATTGACTCCTTTTCTACCAATATCTTCAGTATAAGTATAAAACACTGAAGTTGCATCTGAAAGTTGATGAATATTGAAAGAGTAAACAGATAATTGCCTTCTGTAATAGACATCATTGGTACTAATGTTCGGTAAGCATACATTTTTTTGGTAGTCCATGCAAATTGCTTCTGTTTCTTCAGACTTCCGACTTCTTAAACGAGCATTCCTCTTTCAGGTATAAAATGTTTCAGCTTTGAGTTTATGGATCTTGTTGTTATTGGTGATCGTATTAATTTCTTCCAAAACTTGTTTCTTCATATCACCATCTAAATTATTTTCAGACAATCTTGCATTCAGCACTTTCATCTCAGTTGTGTACTTATCACAGGCTGAGCATGTATCACTCCTTGGATATCCAAACGCTATATTGAATTTGGTGTTGAAAACTGTTCTATATGTTTCATATGAAATTACTAAATTTTGGTATTTTTTCTTGAACATTTCGTACATCTTTTTTACTGATAGTTCTTCTGGGAGATACAATTTCTTGGTCTTTTCATTGCTGTAATGACTTGATCTACCTTTAAACGAATTAATATGATCATAGATTGCCTTTCCTACTTCTTCCTTAATTTTCCATGGTCTGTTTCCATGCTGACCTCTTCCATCACGAGGGGACACACCAGATTTCATACATTTTTGTACTGTCATTAATCGTCGCCTTGTTATTCCATGTACTGATATGAACGCTTTTCTGCATATATCGGTATTTCATGTACAATGTCCTCACGTTTCACTCTCACTCTGTAGTTGAAATTACACTCTCGAAACTGTGCTTCATCTTCATTCTTTCTTGACCGCCTTCGATAAACTGGAGTTATTGTAATGAGCCCGGTCAGATGTAATGATTGTTGATTCCAGTCTTCTAAATCATTAAATTTCCGTATAATACTTGATCTTTCTTCAGCACTTACTTTCTCAAAACACTTTAACTTACAGTTGCAGTCTTCTCCTACTTCATGCGATTGAACCCTTAATTTCTTCATGACTGCAGTCATTCTCCCTCGTACTTGCCTTTTCTTAACACTGTTAGAAGTTGAAGGTCTCTGAGTTTCATCCTCAGATGAAGTACTCATCATTCAATAATATAATATTATTTAATTATAATATTAAAACTTTAGTGAAAAGTTTAAAACACCTATACTGCTGAACTGAATTTCTCAAACTAAAAGGAATTATGCTTGTACATGGAGTTTATGCAGCAATAATGAATTTTCTCATTATAACAATAATGCACAACAATGGAATATTATTTTTTCGCTCCAATTCTCTTCTTCTTGCTTTAACATGCATGCCAATCCATGAGGAAACTAAAAATCAAATCATACAAACAGTGGACAAAGCACATTATTTCCCTGTAGTGAGAGCATTTAGCACGTTCTTTCCCTGTACGCCAAATCTAAAATCTACTGTAGCACTTGCACTATTCACATTATCACATTGGTCGATTAATAGCTTTAAAGTACATGGAATCCTACATCACATAGCATGCATAACTCCTTTTTGAAAAAAAAGTGGACAAAGCACGTTCTTTTCCTGTGCTCTTCATATATCATTGTTGTCATAGCCTTTCTTCATAGACCATGATATCAAACTAATCATCATTACAAATTTGATGCTATTTATTTATTAACTGTTCTATGATGCTGGCGTGCAACGAAATAACGTAAAGAACACATTTATAATGTTATACATTTATTGCATTTGTCAAAATTAGAAAACTTGCTTCGTTAAGTACCATAAAGTATAACATTATAAACTTGTTCCATAATAGTAGAATATATCCGTTGCAAAGAACAGTGTAGGACTAGTATACTACGCTGCAATGTTGGAAAGTGTTTTTTTTTCCCGAGATTTTGTAATGCACTTCAGAAACGTGTATTGTACAAAATTTTTTGCACGATCATATTTTTAAAATTGCAAATACAATATTTTTGCATTGAAAATTTAGAGTAATATTATTCCAAAGCCTTCGCAAAACTATACTGTAATGGTAACTAAGTAACAATAGGTGCACTGTAATGGGTCTGTTTCAGTATAATTTCATGTTATGAAGAATGATTTCCCCAGGAACAAGTCTCTTTGTGGGAATTCTAATTTTCAAGGGCTAACAGCAATAGCTGTACATACACCAAAAAGTACGATCGTGCAAATTTTATTTTTATAATAAGCTTATTGTTGAAGAAAGAATAAAATATTGAATTAGAATGCCAGCCATGAATGTTCCATTAAGTCTTGTTTTAGAACTTATTCCTAAGGCATGACACATTAATATTCCCAATATGATCGTCTAAACACACGACAAGGAGTATCTAAACCAGCTGTGGCGAAAATATGACTCACGAGCACATTGTGGCTCGCAATGATAGCTGTGCATTTCTCTTACTTCCTGCCTTCCCCAACCCCCACCCTCTCACTCACTGGAATCAAACTCCGTTCCATTTGCTTATTTGTCTCTGACCTGCGAGTGGCGTATCGTCCAATGTCTCTCTCGAAACCATGTAATGTACCTCTACAAAATTGAAAGTTTCAAGGAGGATGGGAGGACGCATTTTTTTTTTGCTGCCAATATGATGAGAATATTAAATGTATGATTTGTTCACAAGTATTACGAGGAAACGGTTGTGTAACATAAAACAGCATTATACTACATGTCACTCATGAAACATTAAAAGGTGAAATATTATTATTATTATTATTATTATTATTATTATTATTATTATTATTATTATTATTATTATTATTATAAACCTATTTCAATATTAAACAATTTCTCAAAAATTTTTGAAAAAATAATCCACAAACATGTTTCATTTTATGTTAAGAATAAAATTAATTCAGCACAACATGGTTTTACTAAAGGTAAATCAACAACTACAAACTTAGTATCCTACCTTAATCTTGTTATGCCTGTTGTTGAAACCCAAGGTCAAATTGACTCAATTTATATCGACTTTAGCAAAGCGTTTGATGTTGTACCTCACAATATTCTGATAAATAAATTAAAAAACTTTGGTCTCTCTTCTAACTACGTGAGCTGGTTTGAAAACTATTTAACTAATAGACAATGTTGTGTTCGTCTTGGTGATTCTCTCTCGGACCCATTTAATTGTTTATGTGGAGTTCCCCAAGGATCTACATTGGGCCCTCTATTATTTTTATTATTTATTGATGACATATGTAAAAGAATAAGTTCAAACTACCTGTTATTTGCTGATGATCTCAAAATCTTTCGCTCAATAAATAGTTCTGCCGATTGCCAAACTCTTCAAAATGATATTAACTCCATTGAACTTTGGTCTGACATTAATGGAATGAAAATTAATGAAACAAAAACTTTTGTCATTTCGTACTCTCGAAAAACTACTTCCATAAAATTTAATTATTCTCTTAATAACGCCTGTATTATTAGGAAAAATTCTATAAAAGATCTTGGTGTACTACTCGATTCTAAATTATACTTTCACGATCATGTTCAATATATTTATAATCATTCAATAAGAATGCTTGGTTTAATAAGGTCTATAACCTATTCTTTTTCTACTCCTGAGTCACTATTAATTCTATACTTTACTTTGGTTCGCTCTAAACTTGAATATGCATCTGTAGCCTGGAATTCCATTACTTCAACCGATTCGGTTAAATTGGAAAATATTCAAAGAAAATTTATTTCCTTATGTGCTTTTCGATATATACCCAATTCCACTGACTTTAACTATGATATTACCTGTAAATATTTTAACTGTTGTAGCCTTTATGCTAGACGTCTAAATCTTGATTATCAATTTTTTTGCAAAGTTATCAAAGGTGATATTGATTGTGAGTCTATCATAAACAATATCAGCCTTCGTATTCCTACAAAAGGTTTAAGATTTCAAAAAATTTTTTATAACCGAAATTCAAAATCACTTTCTCCAGTCTGTAGATGCATAAAATATGCCAATTTGCATTGGCACAATTTAGATCCTTTTAAGGTTTAGTTTCGTTTTGATTATTAGTTTTTACTGTTTGTACTCAATTGTATTCATGTATGTTTTTGTTATTTAAGATATTATTTATTTTTGTTTTGCACCTTTGTATCTTCTGTTTGTGTATTGTGCTGAACTATAATTGGCCTCTGGCTGTTGTTCAGCACACAAATATTAATAATAAATAAATAAATAAATAAATAAATAAATTATTATTATTATTATTATTATTATTATTATGATTATTATTATCTCTGTACGTCGATCCTTTTTCAGCAGATGTACGAATAATGTCGTTAGATCTTCAATTTAAACTCGCAGATTTACAATTTGATGTTAAATGAAAGCTAGATGTGAGGACTTGACATATGTTGAATTTTTCAAATCTTTGCCAAAAAATAAATATCCGAAGCTTCGTTCTTGCGCTTGCTCTGTTGAAGCCATGTTCGCTACAACTTAGGTTTGTGAAAAATTATTTAAAACAATGAAAATAGTAAAAACCAAATTAAGATCACGACTGACAAACAAATACCTTCGTGATCAACTACGACTTACAGTAAGTGACATAATTCCTGATTTTGAAACTCTGTCGCAGAGACATTCTGAAGAGATTGTGATAATATGTCCTACGTTTTTTTGTTCATTTCTTTCTTCGATACACGTACTAACATTAGTTTGTAACCTTATACTGTATAAAACTATATTTAAGTGCTTAATGTAAGGAAAATGAAATCCGTTAATAAGTCAGACAGTCGCTTCACTTCCCTTTCGGGTGTCCGCCTCCCTCCATAGGTGCTCTGCGCGTTGCAGGTTACACAGTAGCTCTGCGCACGACGACGTTTTCGCCACGGCTGATCTAAACGAATGTGCAATGAAGCAGCAGAGTGGTCTGAAACAGGAACAGATATTGTTCAATCAAACTAGCCTGCGATGTTAATAACGGTGTTACACATATGTTCTGTTTACACTTTACTATTTTTAACTATCCAAGCACCAGAAAGTTTAAATTGTGTAACTTCTGACTGCAGCATTCCAGATCAATTCTTAAAATCCTATTTTTGATACTTCACTTCTTGTCGAAGTTTACTTAAGAAGTATCAGTCGTCAGATAATCGAATATGTGATAATGGGATATAGTGTAGGATTTCACCATATACCGTTTCAGAAATGTTTAGATTTACAAGAGGTTTGTCACGTGAAAAGTTGATATTGTTTTTAATATCAGTAGGTTAAGGTCACAACTTAATTTTATCTTGTCCTGAATTCTTTCAAGTGAGTCAACATACATTTGTATGTATCAATTTAATCGCATTACAAATCCCTACTGTAATTGACCAACGCAGTTACTATCTTTTAGATATAAAACACCATAAATACCGCCGATAACATGTAGCTTGAGGACTTTATTGAACATATGAACTGTTTCTGATATCACGGGGAAAATCCGCTTTGCGCTTCAATTGAAACTAAAGGAACTAAGTTAAGCCTAGCCGTCCACTAGAACCATGAACGGCCGAGTATTCGTTGGGCCGTATGCGGTCGTCTACCGAATGATCGGCGAAAAAGCCTATTGATCATTCATTGGAGCCGACGCGTCGGTTGTCAGTTACCAGCTGTATATCCTCGTGCTACATGCTAATAATAATAATAATAATAATAATAATAATAATAATAATTGAATACTTTCAAGAGAAAATTTGTTCCACGGCCGGGTATTGAGCCCGGAACCTTTGGCTGAGCGCCAACGCTCTATCGACTGAGCTACCCAGGAACTATACTAGACCTCGCATCAATTTTTCCGTTATATTCACATACCTCAAGTGGGTTGACAGATCGTCAGATCCCGGCATTGAGTGCACACCAAGCTCTGTGTGACTTAAATTGTGTTTTTCTATTTTTGAAACAGTAACGCGTATTATATCAATCTGGCTTTTTCAGGTATAGTTCCCTGTAAAGGTGACTTGAATAATTTCAAGGTAAAAATTGTCCTAGGGTCGGGTATCGATCCCAAGACCTTTGTCTGAGTGCGTGAACGCTACCCAGGAACTATACCAGATACCTTGAGCACCCGTTTCCTCAGCAATTCTTGCCCACAATTTCCTTTATCATGCATATCCAGAAGGGAAGCTGTTCTTGCACAGAACTAGTTAGCTTTTTGGCGTCCATTTCGAAATTTCTAGAAACAGTCGCCACATGTCCAACTCGATTCAGCGTTAATGGCCCCTGTCCTTGGTCATTTGCCTAGTGAGCGTCATAGGAAAGAAATTTAATCACAAATGTGCACAGGAGGGAAAAAGAAAGAAGAAGAATGAAAATAATATCTATGCTCATAGATGAGTGACACTCATGTCAATAAAACATAAGTCATCATGAAATTGTTTAGTCAACAGACATAGTGGTTGGTAACGGGACGTGTGGAAGAATATTGTGTTTTAAGACGGAGTGTACCGCGACAAGATAAGAAGGAAGTGTTAGGTGTTACGACTGCGCAGCCTGACTTGTGTGACCCAGCCCGCCAGTAGTGATGAGTAACTCGCTCTTAGTCTACTTACTGAACTTTTTGCAGGGGCCAAAATCCCTGAATCAAACTGTTGCACTGTTCGTCCGAATGAGACCGGAAAATCCCATCTCAATGGAATCGAACCCTCCGTCGGCCGTCTTCGGCTGCAATCGGCCGAATAGGTCGTGTGTAATGGACGCATGCCAATGTCTTTTCTTGTTGTCGGATCAGTCGGCAGTGTTCCCAACTGGACGGAAATTCCGTCAAAACATAGCGGACGGGAAAAGAATGGCTTTGACGGGTGACGGATTTTGTGGCCGAAATTACGATTTACATCGTCTTTTGACTTTTTTACCTGCTGTCGTTTTTAATTGTTTAATTCTGTAGGGATTTTACTTTTTCTTTGAACAGCCCTGCCGCACCTTGTTAGGGAATCCCGTTTCAGATATCCTCGTAATCAAATCGGAGGTTGAAGAATTATTATTTTAATTAAGATTGGTAAGTAAGTTGTGTTAAAATTTGCATTTTATTTATATATAGATATATTGAGTGGGTCTTATTTACACTTTTTCTTATTTTGACGGATTCCTACGGATTCCGACGGATTTCCAGGTGTTAAACTGACGGGAATACACTTTATGTGTTGGCAACACTGGACCGTAGACGGACGAACTGTTACTCGAGTTCTGTTCCACTGGACGGCCGGCCTAAGTTATTGTTTCATCAACTGCATCTAAGGAGATCTTTTCCACTACAACACCTCACCTAAGCACATATGTTCTATGTGCCAGTTTTTAAGATCCTTTGTCTATAATAAGTTAATAATAACTTAAAAGTTTTCAGTAACAGCGGCTCTCCTTAAAATAATGAAGTCTTTGTTTTCCTCTTCAAGAAGTGCAAAGAAGGTACAGTATGTAGGCTACTATTGTCTTTTAAAGTACATAAATTGTTACTTAAACTGTTGCTGTACGTAGTGTTATTTTTTTCTCTTATAATATTTTCCTTAATTTATTTTTTATTTTATTGGATTATTGTACGACGCTGTATCAACATCTAGGTTATTTAGCGTCTGAATAATATGAAGGTGATAATGCCGGTGAAATGAGTCCGGGGTCCAACACCGAAAGTTACCCAGCATTTGCTCGTATTGGGTTGAGGGAAAACCCCGGAAGAAACCTCAACCAGATAACTTGCCCCGACCGGGATTCGAATCCGGGCCACCTGGTTTTGCGGCCAGACGCGCTGACCATTACTCCACAGGTGTGGACTATTTTCTTTAATCAAACCATAAATGGCAACCGGCGTATCTCAAGAGTAATGAGTGGGACTCATATTCCAAATTACTATGGTGTACCGAAGTACATAATATTTCCCTGCAGGAATTCTTCGATTCAAATGGAGTCTGGTACACAAACTCTTCAAGTGCCCCTACACACAAAAGTCAAGTGGATTGGCCGCGGTGGACCCAGTGAATGGCTTGCTCGTTCTTCCGATCTCACCCCACTTGACGTTTGTGTGTGGAGGCATTTGAAGAGCATATACCTTGACCAAAACTACTTCCGACTTGACAGTTTACAGAGAAGGGGGAGCAGTGTTGTCATGTTGCCCATCTTTCGTGTAAGCGAGCGCGCTGCCGACAGAATGCAGTAATGAACGGCTGACATGAACACATACATTTCTAACCAATTTGTTGAACACTAGGCATTAAAACTTGTGTACATTATTTTATTAGTATATTATAATTAGTGGTGGTGATGGTGGTGGTGGTAGTCTTCAATGTAATACCGTTAGAAAAGCTTCGAAAGGACTGTAAACTGTAAAAACAAGTTTAAATTTAATACGAAGCCTCTACTTTTATGAGTGTTGGTATTCTTCAATGTAGCCTAATATTGTTAGAAAGGCGTTGAAAAAATTGTAAACTGTAAAAATATTTATGATTAAAAATCTGCACGGCCCTTTTCTTTTCCAATATTGATAACAGTGCTCTTATTAATTTTAACACAAGCAGCAGTTCTTATTACGACTTGCGCCAGAGGTAAAAGAGGCCCGCCATTATCTTTTTCCCTTTCAAAATACTCTCTTACATAACACCATCTCTCACGCTTGACTCTTTAACGGGGCACCTTGTACTCGTACAATATTCTTTGTTCTCCGCCTGCCTTTCGTTCTTTCCGACATTGCACAAGTCACCTGTTTAGAAACTCTCTCAGAAACTAGAAAACACACACTAGCCACACACTCCACCAGTGACAACGAAGATAAAACGTGTAATATAATTTAAACACAATAATTATCGATACACTGAAACAATAATACAACTAAATATTTTTAATTCACACAAAGCACGCGCTAACCAGCCAACTGAAAGTCATTCCGGGCACTGTATTCACCACTAGGCCGTGGTATTCACGTGCTATTTGTAAACATAGACACGGCATCACCGTCCCGTTATCATGGTTGCGCGTCTCTCGTGATTGGTTGATTTGAATGGTTGCCATGGTAACATGCTAAAGGGGCCATTTGTCAGGTCGGAAGTTGTTTTGGGCAGACCATAGTGTATGAGACTCCAATTGAATCGAAGGAAGAGCTCATCACTCGGGTGTTTGCAGCTGCTGACGCTCTACAGCACATGCCTGGAGTCTTTGAACGTATATGACAGGCAATGACACGTCGTTGCAGAGTTTGTATTGATGCAGGAGACCGCACTTTTGAACAGTTTTTGTAAATGATTACAAATTGATATAGTTTTGAGGAATGAGTGACATAAGTAACGTTACAACTGTGTTCCTTACAGTACAGCACAGTTTCTGGTTTTGTCATTCAATAATTTATTAGTTTCCGATCCATGGTCATTTAACAAAAAAGTTTGTTTTAGTCTCTTGTATCATCCCTTGATATATGAGTATTGAATTTAGGTATACCCTGTATGAAAAGATAAATCGCATGACTGCCTACAAGCCACCGGCGTCGCTCAGTCGGTTAAGGCGCTTGCCTGCCGGTCTAAAGTTGCGCTCAGGCGCGGGTTCGATCCCCGCTTGGACTGATTATCTGGTTGGGTTTTTTCTGATGTTTTTCCCAACCGTAAGGTGAATGCCAGGTAATCTATGACAAATCCTCGGCCTCATCTCGCTATCATCAATCTCATCGACGCTAAATAACCTAGTAGTTGATACAGCGTCGTTAAATAACCAACTAAAAATGACTGCCTACATTTATAAACAAAACATTTAAGTAAAGATTGATTTATTTTGCAGATAAAGCTATTATAACTCGTCAGAATAATTATTCTTTACCCTTACGTAATGCTAGAGAGAGACAATAGTTCCACATGGGGAAGCATTGCCTTCCCCCCATATCCCCTTGTATCTCCGCCTATGGTCTACATACAGTAAAGGAATGATTGAAAGATCTTGAAAAGAGATCGACGCACTGTAGTTTATTGATGCTTGAAAGAAATATTATAATATGTTACGATACATTTATACATGTATAATTGAAGATTTCTCCGGAATAAGGATGTAACCAACAAATCATGTTTCAGTAGAAAGGAAAATAATTTCAGGGGAATATTTCATTAGGCATATATTTACTATCAAAACCATTTGACTAAATAAGGATACAAGTTTCTTCAGTCATTGAATGCAATAATTTATTGTTATAAATAAATGCTTTAAAATTACTTTTCCCACCTATATCACATATTTCAAGAATTTGACGTTGTATCCTTCTTCCGGGGAGGACTTCAATTATTCACATTATATTCATAAAAAATAAATTATAAATTTTGCATTAAATTATTCCTCAAATAACAATGTAATCTGCCGCCTCATCCGATGTACAATACAAGTATATATTCTCACTTCGAAATGATTTGTTCTTTTTATTTTAATAATTTATATAATATGTTGCAAATGAACTGCTGGTCTTCATGTATTCTTTATTATTTAAAATTATGGAAAAAGTATTCGTGCTAGACATAACACTTACAAGACATTTAAAAATAAATTAAAATCTTACATTTTAAATACTGTATAGCCAATATTTTAGTAATAGTAATAAATATATATATATACACAATGGATTTGAATGATGCGTCGCGAGTTACTTTATGTTCACATGGTACAGTCCCAGGGCCCTGGAAAAAGAAATAACTTTATCAGTAAATGTAACAGTCGAGATGATAAATGAGATAATAGAGTCATGCCGGGTTCTATGACGGCGGAATGTATGTTTAGTTATTTCTTCGTGGATGGTAATGAGACTTATGACAACTCTCAACTTGGCGGATCAGTCTTGAACGTATTAGTATTGTACTAGAGAAGTAAAACTGGTCGACTGAAATAAATTTACTACATGAAGTAACATGTGATTGCATTAAAAGGATTTTAAAGTTGATACCGTATATCAGGGATCGGCAAAAATGTCATCGTGATCACAAGCAATATGACGTCGCAGAGACAGAGCAATAAACTTACTATCTTTGCTTCACCGCCTCCCTTCTGTCCATCTCCCCTACAACTCCTGTACACAGGTGGTGGGTTGCCTGATAAATAAAGCTGGGACATCTATGACATTGCCGTTAAGTTACGTGCACCGAAACCATTATGTAGCAAGTAGAGACAAGTCAGTGTACAGACTCTGTACGCTGCCTTACAAAGTAAGCAACAGAGAATAACATCGTGTTCGTCTGGCCATAAGAAGGCCATAGCCGTTTGAAAAACTTGGATTATATTTAAATGATCCACTTTCTCAAGAATTTCAGAGGTTAATGAAAACAGTTTTATTGTGTTTGTCTGGTAAAAGGATGCCCACAACGACGTTTGCAACAAAATCTTCAAGCGGCGTGTACTTTCATCGATGGAAATACATATTTTACTATTTCCTACACTTTGTTGTACGCGAGATGTAACATCATGATAGCATTATGGTGCACAATATTTCTGTAAAGTTAATTGACTGGGGAGTTCCTTTTTCACGTATTTTTGCTTGGAGCTTTTGAAGTGCCGATTTTCAACCTTATTTATTGGTACGTATAGTGTCACATATCATCATTCCATATAAATCGTGAAAAAACTCTTTCTGTGTGACACACATTGAATTGGAACTTACATGAGATTCTTGTCTTCCTTTCTCAGTAGAAACTGTTACCTGTGTTTCATGTTTTTTGTATTACAATATTGTGTTACGTATTCACGTTCCGTACCTTTAATATCTGTGCTACATAATTTACATATGATATTTACCCTACTTACTGCGAAATGTCTTGTGCCTAATTCCTCTATCAACTTATTTACTGTTGATATACTGTATTTGACGGTTCAGCCATTATAAATATTATACGTTACGTAAGATAGCTAGATTTTAATACAGAGTCAGCCAAAAAATGTATACACTCTTTGTCAGACTGTGTCGGGATATTGATATTGTCAATTGATTTGAATTATGAGTATGTTGTAGTACGGTCTTTCGCTCAACAGATGGCGGTACTTTCATCACAATAGCAGAGTCCGTGGATATCCAGAGTACCGCAATCCTTTGCGCCGGCAAATGCTGACAAATCCTCCATTGTTAGTCCAGCGCGCGTTATGCAGTATACAGTTGTATAGGGAAAGAATGTAATGTAAGTGCGAAAAATGCATTGCTGCTGTGTTCAGAACTGTTTACAGAGAACTGAAAAAAAGCGCACATTTATTTTCTCTGTGACAAGGTGAAAGAAATAAGGAAAAAGGAAAACAGTGACTATAAATATAAAAAGGAACGATCCGCTACCTAAGCGAGCATACATTGTGAGAGTAATGAATGACTGTGTTTTGATATTTATTTTTTTAAAATTTGGGCCCCAAAATATTTTTATAAAACTAATCTAGAATTTTAAGCTGTTTCAGTAATGATATTTCTACATAAAACAAATTAAAATCACGTACCAATTAGGATCAATGTCAAATTTTTACCATCTTCTCCCTTTCAAATCAAGCATTTCTGAATTTAATCCTAATTGCTATTTGCAATAATGACATAATATATAATGTGAAATTCTGAATTCACTCTTGAGACAAGATTGTATTGTTTGGCTCGATTGGAAAATACAAAGACCGTAGAAACTAGAAACCCTATTAAGGTTAGACTGATGTAAAATTTCAATTTTCTAAACTATTCAAGGTTGAGCTCTGAAATTTTGTACTTCTAATTTGTAATTTTAAATTGTGTAAATTTAGGTTTTCAAAAATTGCTACTATTTTGGCCAGAATTTTT
Source organism: Periplaneta americana (assembly GCF_040183065.1). NCBI lineage: Eukaryota > Metazoa > Arthropoda > Insecta > Blattodea > Blattidae > Periplaneta > Periplaneta americana. The sequence continues at coordinate 70,269,073 of NC_091119.1, forward strand.
GTCTATATACGTGTCAGACCTTCAGAAACAAAACTTACTATACAATTTTCCTTTTTATTTTACTAAAAAAATAATTAAAAATATTTAATGCACTAAAGTGTAAAAACAGAAAAAAAAATTAATTCGAGCGTAATAAAATTAATATAAAAATACCGTTTATTGATATTCTGGCTGATGTGTCTATATATTATCAGGTAGTAGGCCTACATCTCACTTGACGATATGTGTCAGAGGAAGAACAATGGTTTGTATGCATCTGAAGTCTGATTAGAGGAATATGTAGCTAATCGGCGAAGTATGCATTGTAGGGGGAAAGGAACTGACCACCCCATTATCTCCTGGCCTAGTTGTCTCATGAGTGATGCCTTATTGGTGTTACTTATGAGGTTCAAACCTGTCTCCGAACAGTTGACCAAACAACAATAACAACAAAAAATATGAGTGCTAGGTATAATCCTGATAGTAAGATTTGTTGAGAACATATTCAAAAACCTTTAGAAAAATCATGCATGTAGTACAAAATCTGTAGAAAGAGTAGCATTTTTAGCAATGTAAAATTTACAGAAAATTAAAGTGGAGAAAACTGACTTCAGAGTTTGAGATGATAATAATGAACAAGGTCACTGGCTTTTTTATTTTCTAGGCATTTTGAAACATGTAGACCCAGCATATTATATGCAGAACTTAGCTTTATATACACTACCACGCTGTGCACATCTAACCTACACTAGTAAATAAAAGTGACGACTGAAAAAAAACTATGTAAACTTATGAAAACACTATAATAGATAAATATTATTTACAAATCACTATAGACTGTAGACACTATTATAACACTAACAATAAAACTGTTAGAAACTTTCAAATATTTATTGTATCACAAACAAAATCCAAGCATGTAAAACACGTTGTTATGGCTACTAGCAACAAGTGGAATTCTCCTTTAGACAAGAGTTGTGCTCTCCTTTGTAACTGAATATCTCTCAAGGGAAAGCAGCCTTTGAAGCAGGCCTAACATCTGTTGGATTCTATGAAGAAATATTTCGAGAAGTCGAGAAGCTACACTGGCTCAATCGGAAATCTAATATAATAAGTAATGTATGAAATATAGCGTAATTTCAAAATGGTCGCAGAATTCAGAGTGGAGGGCGTGGATGTAGCATTTAAATTAACAGTCAGAGCGCGCAACCTTTTAAAAATGTGACCCTAGACAGCTGATAGACCAGTCGTATGGCCGTGAAAATTGGCAGAGGGCATCTTTTTGACCAAAAATACAAAATCTCGCATCAGTGTATCCTTGGGGACATTATACTGAAATTACTAACTTCCATATTTTTAAAGCTAAATTCACAAAATGTTTATCACTATTGTATCTGATTAATAATAACATATGTACAAAATTTCGTCCCTCTGTGATAAGTGGTTTGCATTTTATTAGTAACTTAATAAAATATTGTAGGTACTATTGCTTTTTACAAAAAGTCTCTTGCGCCACAATTTACATTATTTTTAATTGATATTCACTTATATGATTCTTTATTGGAACAAACATAAGTATTGGAATTTTCTGTACGTGAATGGGTAAATTACTAGGAATTTTTATGACTTATTATTTTATTTTTTATTTTATAATAAAAAATTCTAGTAATTTACTGATTAATTTTACAGCAAAACCCTATAGTAAGCTTTGATTTCATGTATGTAAGCATCCATATAAGTGAATATCACTTAAGAATAATGTCAATTGTAGTGCAAGCGACTTTTTATATAAAGCGGTTCAATATTGTAATAAAATGATTAATGAAATACAAACCACCTATCTTTAGGAGGATGAAATTTTGTACACTTGTCACTATTAAGCAGATATACCAGTGATCAAAATTTGGTGAATCTAGCTTCGTAAGTATGGTAGTTATTGATTTCACTGTTGTGAACTCTTAAAACTAATGAACTTCGAGAGATTTCAGTAAAGTGTCCCCTTATATGCAGAAGCCATAGAGTTAGCACGAGGAATGCAGTTGGAAATGTTTAGATTTATTGTTTTTTTATTTGCAACATTGTTGTTTTCATTTGTTACTTGTAATTTATTAAGTTCATGTTGCTGTAATACCTATAACTGTGATGTTTATGAAGGAGTGTATTGAACACTTAAATGCATATTTATGCTGTAATAATTATTAAATAAAGTTTTTATACATTCGTATGTTGACTGACTATATTCTGTGCTCGTTGCTCTGCACGATAGTGAGAAGACAAAATGGCTGGAGCACGCTTGACGTTCGAGCAGAGAAAATGCATTCTGAAGTGATTTCTGAGGTTTGATAATGCCGCTGAAGTGCAGCGTCAGTGGAGGCGGGAGTACGAAACAGAAACCCCAACCCGTCTAACAATTAAACGCATTATTGACAAGTTTGAAGCGCATGGAACGATTCCGCGTACAGCTACAAGTCCCGCTTCGCCGGCTCTCGTGTTGGAAAGGTTTGTTACTTCTCCACAAAAGTCTGCTACGCAATGTGCACGTGAAGTGGGGATTAGCAGTACAAGTGTACGACGAATTCTGAAACTGCTAAGTGGAAAGTTTACATCCCACGATTACTGTACGCGAATAATGATGACGACGACCCTGATCGTCGAATGCAATTTTACGAATGGTATCAGCGAATGGCAACTGAAGACGAACAATTTGTGATGAAGGTAGTGTGGTCTGATTAGGACCAGTTTAAACTTAATGTAACAGTGAGTCGGCATAACTGCGTCTACTGGGCACCGTAAAATCCACATGTTCATTTGGATAAGGCGGTCCATCTACCAGGGGTTCATGTGTGTCATCTGAGGGCTTAATAGGATCCTTTTTTATGGTACTGTCACCGGAGAAGTGTACCTCGAAATGTTACGCACATCAATTTTACCAGGTGTACGTGCGCTTTATGGAGCTGATGATTAATCCTTCTACAACAGGACGGTGCACCACCACACTACCACTTATCCGTGTGAGCTTTCCTGGATAACTGTCTGCAGGGACATTGCATTGGACGAAGAGGGCCCATTGAGTTCCCTCCACGGTCGCCAAATCTAACCCCGATGGATTTTTACTTGTGGGGAACTGTGAAAGTCAAATCTATCGACGTAAGCCGCGCACGCTGGAGGATCTTCGCCAGGAGATTACAGCGGCATATATAGCGATCTCCATTGAAACATTGACCGACGTAGCTGCGGCGACCGCTCGTCGTTGCGTTGTGTGTCTGGCCGCCAACGACGAACATTTTGAACATCTAAAGTAACCATGTGCTTAACTGAAGACAGTACTACATGTGTGATTAGTATTTAAATGTAAAACAAATACATAATACATAGTTTTCGTTCCTTAAAGAGTGTATAGGCCTACATTTTTTTGGTAGACTCTGTATAACTCCTGAGGTCTGTTCTCTACACAACATAAATGTGTTGCCTGAGTCGCATGCCTGTACGTAATCACTCCCCCACCCCTTCATACTATTTACCTTCGACAAACATCGCAATAGATTTAACTTGATTTCGTTCTGCAGTCTTAGATGTCTCAGCTGTCTTTCAAGTTAAACTTACCCAAAATTGAGGGGTTCGCCCATGACTGCAGTAGAACTACCAGAGCAGGTTCCTGACTGCGCTTCCTTCAAGTTGCGGCACTCCAAACCGCGGAATGCTTCGTCCGTCTTTATGGAATGAATGAAATACTCGACAGCTTTGCTATGGCTGCAGGTTCCTGCATACAACAAATTTCCACAATGAAGAAAAGACGTCTTAAATAATATTCTGAATTAAGAGACTGAATATGGACGTCGAATATTCCTACAGAGCAATAAACATCCTGCCATCCATATCAAAAGCACTGGAAAGAATCACACACAAGTAAATAATTAACAGACTACATGAACACACACAATCTACTCGACAAGTATCAATCAGGTTTAGGAGCTGAACACAACACAAGCACTGCTCAACTTATGGTGACTGAAGACATTCTAGACTCAATTAACTCTGTACGGACCATACTACTAACTCTTCTCGACCTTAGGCTTAGCAAAGTCTTCAGCTCGGTAAATTTCAACATGCTTATTCTTATAAATCTGCATTTGTCACAGACTACTGTGAGTTGGTTCGAATCCTACTTATGGGAAAGACAATAATGTGTTTTATCCGGTAACTAAAGTTCTTCCTGCCTTAACATAACATCTGAAAGACCACAGGGATTGGCAATTTCACCTTTGTTGTCTTACTTACAAATGGCTTTTAAGGAACCCGAAGGTTCATTGCCGCCCTCACATAAGCCCGCCATCGGTCACGATCCTCTGCAAGATTAATCCACTCTCTATAATCATATTTGACCTCCCTCAAATTCATTTTAATATTATCTTCCCATCTACGTATCGGTCTCCCCAAAGGTCTATTTCTCTCCGGTCACCCAACTAACACTATATGCATTTCTGGATTCGCCCATACGTGCTACATGCCCTGCCAATCTCAAACGTCTGGATTTAATGTTCCTAATTATGTCAGGTGAAGAATACATTGCGTGCAGTTCCACGTTGTGTAACTTTCTCCATTCTCCTGTAACTTCATCCCTCTTAGCACCAAATATTTTTTAAGAACCTTATTCTCAAACACCCTTAATCTCTGTTCCTCTCTCATAAAGTGAGCGTCCAAGTTTGACAACCATACAGAACAACCGGTATTATAACTGTTTTATAAATTCTAACTTTCAGATTTTTTGACAGCAGACTAGATGACAAAAGCTTCTGAAACGAATAATAACCCGCATTTACTATATTTATTCTGCGTTTAATTTCACCCCGAGTGTCATTTATATTTGTTACTGTTGCTCCAAGGTATTTGAATTTTTCCACCTCTTCGAAGGATAAATCTCCAATTTTTATATTTCCATTTCGTACAATATTCTGGTCACGAGACGTAATCATATACGTTGTCTTTTCGGGATTTACTTCCAAACCTATCGCTTTACTTGCTTCAAGTAAAATATCCTTGTTGTCTATAGTCTTTATTATCAATGACATTACATCAGTTGTAAGACATTGTTGTTATTATAGATCAGAATTAAAAATGGTATTGTCACATTACTTATCTCTGTAAGACATTTCGTAAAACAATTTATAAATTTGTTAATGTTTGTTGCTACTTATCTATTTAGAGTTCTGCGTAATGTTTAATTACCTTCTTTTCAGTCTATTGTTCAATATGACTTTGTTTGGAGTGGAATTACAAATACTAATCTTAATCCATTAACTTTATTACAAAAACGAATAATTAAGAACTATTTAAATCGTTTTTATTATCCAAATAAAGTAAGTTATTCTGAATTTAATGTATTTAAAATTGAACAAATTTATAAACTCTTAAAATAGTATCACAAATATATCGAAATATTAGTAGAACCTAAATGTTACACATCTGCGGGCTTAAAACATAGCATTAACGTTTACCCTCTATAATCCTTTAAGTAAATTACACCCACAAAATTTTGACATATAACCCACTGAAATATAATAAGAGGATTAAAAATGTGTTAATGTCTTCAATATGGTTTAGTAAATTTATGTGTCTGTAAATTATTTATTAGCCTATATTAAATTTGTATTCTCTAACTTCGGAATATATTTTTATTTCGGAATATAATTTTTTATTTAGTTTATTTTTCATACATTCTTTTAATTGATTGACGTACAAAAAAAAGGTAAATTTTTCTCTACTTTAATATTATATTAATATTATATTTCATTGTAGCTCTTGTCTTATTTTAGTGTATACTTTACTTTCTAAAAAATATAATAGTTTTGACGTTCGATAGGAAACGAGCACTGCTCATTCGGTTCTGAGATTTATTATAAATTATTATTTAGCCTACCCTTTGTTTTTTCTTAGGCAATATGTATTATTATTTTGTGCGAGATCGTGCGTATTTGCTTGGTTTCCGCACAAAACCAATCCGCGGAAAGTATAAAATTCCACATTCAGTATTCCCAACCTAACACACAACAATTTCCCTCTTCTTACCGCTTAAGTGACATATTGATTTGACTGCTTTAGGCTTTTAACATATTATTTTTAGAGACGTTCAATATAGTAATAATTATAAATTGGAAACTTACCACTGCAATTTCACCTAAATTGCACTGTTAATTATTGTTTTTAAATATTTGAAAAAATTAAGTAAACTTTACAACTCCACTAAAGTTACTGCATTCGTGATGCAAGTAACATTAAGGAAGCCGTGAAAAAATCAACAAGATTCCAGACTCATCATAGACTGGGGGGGAAAAAAGACAGACGTATATCACGGCCTGCTGGAGTATAGTAAACACAGAAAACATTTTAAAGCAACAATGTTGAAGATAGATATTTTTGTTTTGCAAATTTGCCGTCATTGAACAAGATGGAGATTTCATTGCAACTAATTAGAAATTCCTCTTTCAGGTATGTAATAAACGATCTTCGCACAAAATAATGTACGATACACGAGCGGTATGTTTTCTTTCAATTCTCGGAAATTAAAAAAGCTCAACTACGTTTCCCCCTTTCAAACTTTTCCTCGAACATGAAAACTCAACATACCGCTCTTGTAACGCATATTACTATTATTCTATTTGTATTTTGCATGTATCTGTATTTTGTATTTTTAAATAGCCTAAATTAATTAAATTTGTACGCTGAGAATCAACAATGCTACATCTAGTCCAGATTAGACCAAGGCAAACTGAAAGATGTCGACTAGATTGCGAAATGAACAAAGAAAGCCCATCTTATAATCAATCCTGGAAAGACACAAACAATTATAATTGATAACGAATATCAAATCGACGCTGTAAAATAACTTCACATTACCCCCGTTAAGGTATATAAAGTAAATTATGCATTTCACTTCTTCCGTAAGAGATCTTGGCATTCACAAGTATAATAATGTCAACTGGGATTGTAAATCACAGAAACCTGCAGAAAATTATATTCTTTCATCCATGTGCTAAAAAGAATAAATATTCAGCTTCGCTTCTGTTTAAAAAGTCCCTTGTGCAGATGCTTGTATTGTCATATTTTACCGATATTTTACGGACTGACCTTTCCAGAGACAACAAAATCAAACTGAAACGTGCTCATAATCTGTGTGCAAGCTTTGTATGAAATGTTCGCAAACATGATCGCATTACTCCATTCTTCGAAGCAATAAGTTGATTTAAACCAAAAAAAGAAGTAATTTACATTCATTTCCCCTTCTCTTCGATATCTTGAACTCCTCCATTCCTTTGTACCTGTCATCTCGCTTCACTTGTCTTTTTTTTTTTTAACTAATGGAGGGTACTTGATTGTTCGTAATTCACCCATGTGAAGGCAGCAATGTAGACAGGGTCGTTGCCCAAGGTGCGCCATAGGAGACTGGTCTACGCTACATCCGCGATGAGATGAGATGATGGAAATTTATTCGGATGCTTCACACCATCACTTAATTTTGGAAACTAATTTACCAATTAGAATGAAAATGATTCGCAAAGATTCATTGCGTGGTGTACGGTACAGCTAGAGTAAATCCTGTGTTCTGTGCTGAAATATTCGGAGTTGTTTGACAAATATTCATTGTATGGAATACTGTTAAGATTCTTCTTTTATGTTCATATAGACCGAAAGTAATGATATCAAGGGATTATCAAGTAATTAATTGGCAGGAAAAAGTAGCCTTGTTTTTGGTCAGTCTCTACGCAAATAAATACAAGAAAGTCAAAAGGTTTAAGCATGTAAGGGGTAATTTCAGTCATGGCAACTATATTATATCTTCCGAATAACCGAAAATGTGGTTAGTTCAATGTATACGTTTGAAAACCTGTTGTACACTGTTCGGCAGGGGTCGTCAGCACAGAGCACGCTGGGGCTAGTCTCTCTTACCCGCGGAAAACGCAGTACAGTAGGGTGCACTCCGTAGCTGCCAGCGGGTATGCTCTCTATATTTCCCTGTTGCACGATAGTGCACACGGGACAGCACCGCGTACCCTTTGCACATTTCAGCAAGTGCTGACGATCACTGCTGTACGGGATGCCACCGCCAGATTGCGTCTATCTGCATTGGTGACTGGTTGACAGCACACGCAAAAGTTTGTATGCTAGAGACTGTGCTCCAAGATGGATGTAAGTAAAGTTTAACAGCGGTCATAGATGAAAATTGCAGTTCTTCGTGGCAGAAATGCTCATCAGTATCATTCTGAGATATGATCCACACTCTCAATGCTCAATACTGCAGATCATTCCTGACGTAACATCTGCGCCGTACAATTCGGAGAACACGTCCAGCACTGGTGGACAATGCCATAATCCTCCACGATAACGCAACAGCCCACACTACAGCTCCTGTCAGGAACCTTTTGCAGCGGTGGGGGTGGAAGATCTTGGAACATCCTCCCTACTCGCCTGATCTCAGTCCATGCGACTTTGATCTCATTCCGGAATTGAAGAAGCCGCTGCGCGGGAAGCGGTTTGCAATCAGGGAGGACATCTTAACAGCGTTTCGATGAGCGGTGGTACACATAGACGAATCGCACACAGCCGATGGTATTCAACGCCTGCATCATCGTTGGCAAAGATATGTGGAAGCCTTGGGGGATTATTTTGAAGGGTGTTAGCTGTGAGTAATGTACTTTGTTTCCTTTTGTGCATAATAAAACAATTTCTATTTACGTATCTTTCAATTTCCCTTACCCATTGCCTCTTGTACCCGGATCAAATTTGGTACTAGCATTGTGAAGCACATTCCAGTGACCTTCAATCGCATATAGTGAATTTATATTCCTGCAGCTTTATTGGCTGATATAATATAGTTGCCTTGACTTGTGAAATTACCCTCATACAAAGTAGCTATTTCCATGAAAAACTGGATATAATTTGCTGTCAAAATAAAGGAAATGAAAAAGCAGTATTTTTTGTGTTTATCGCGTAAATTTAGACTTTCATGAGGAAACGTAAAATTCCCAAAAATTCGGGCGAAAAACATTAACATAGATGAAATTATATCTAACACTAACAACTAAAAATCGTTTTTCGCGCACGCACGCACACATACAAAAGCGTACGGCTCTGCAAATTGACATTTAATATTATTGTAAATGAACATGAAGTAAACGAACTAAGGTCCTAACAGAAATAACATTAAATATAGGGAATATTATACAGTGTGTCCGGTAGAACACTACCACAAAGAAATCTGAATATCTCATACACTAATAACGACAGAATAACCGAACTTAGATTTTATGTTAGAAAAACTCACAAAGTTTCAATAGATCTGCACTTCTGGTGGCCCGAACAATATCAAGACGGTATTCTATCTCCCTCCATGTGTTCCGCAGCATTATAGGTGTGACGGAAGCACAAGCGTCTATTAACCGCCCTCGGAGATCAGCCAGGTCCTGTACTGGAGTTCGTAAGCAATGCTTTTTACATATCCCCCATTAAAGAAATCTAAGGGGGTCAAATCTGGTGACCTTGGAGGTCATTCAATCTAACCTGATCTTCCGATCCACTTGTTTGGAAAAAGTATGTTGAGGTAGTCTCTAACTTGATTGGCGTAATGTGGAGGGGCTCCATCTTGCTGGAAGAAGAACTCATCCGGTATTTGCGGGACTGCAAAGTTCTCTAGCATATCTAGGTATGTTGTCCATGTCACTGTGCTTTCAGCAAAGAAGAAAGGTCCGATCACACTATCACAAGTCAAAGCACACCACACGTTAACTTCGGGACTATCACGTTGATATTCCTTTACTACACATGGGTTTTCTTTTCCCCATATTCCACAGTTATGGTGGTGCACTTTACCACACGTGTGAAAAGTTGCTTCGTCTGAGAATGCGACGTGGTTGAGGAATCCATTGTCATCATCAATGCGGGATAACACGGCATTAGCGAACTCTGTCCGTCTGGGTTTATTATTTCGCTGCATCTTTTGCACAAGTTGGATTTTGTATGCTCTAAGTCGCAATCTTTTATGGACAATGTTGTGAACAGTCGACTTCGGAATACATATATATATATATATATATATATATATATATATATTTCACCATTCTATACGCCCGACATGGCGAATTAGATGGAGTTCAGTTGTTAATCCGTCATCACCCACGATTACAATAATTACAACTTAACAGTGAGTTTGACAACATATAGGTAACTTACACTTTCCTGTTTAACATAGATTAAAATATAATAGTATTAATTGTTCGTTTACTAATCTAATACTATTATTTGTCTAACTAATTCATACAGTTCCCCATCATCAAGTAATAAAAATAGCGAATCCTTATATTATTTTGAAACCTTGAATTACCTTAACTTTTTTTCCCTCTCCATCATATATACTCCCCTCTTACTGTCTGTTCTATTAGTCTATTATGGTAAACACCCCGCTTCCATAATACAATTAAAAATTATCTTCTTATTCCATATTTTAATTCTGCACTTTTTATAACTTTACAAGGAGTCACAATATTTATCATCTATAATCCAATTTCAGTCAGAGCTTTAACTTTCTCATCTCATTTAATTAAACTGAACATGTTAATGTTTTTTAACTCTTGCAGAATTCACCTGAAAATTTACAGTATAGAAAAATAATAATAAGAAGACGAAGAAGGAAAAAAGTGTTTAATTAAGTACGCTTTTATCTGAAGAGGTAATTTAGTGTAGAAATTTACCACGCATGAGAAATAGCAGACAAATTCTTCTCGGAGTCTTCAATCAGAAACTACTCGTATATTATTTTAAGTGCTGTAAATATATGAGACAGGCCTCCCAGCTTTTCTTATATTCTAGAGGACACAATAACCTTTAGAATCCAACAGGGCAGCCAGGATTGAACCCGCGATCCAACGGTCAGCATGACATGAGCTAGACCACATTAGAGCAGAGAATCATGAAGAAATGGTAGGAATACGGATGATGGAGCAGCAACGAGCGATCTTAGTCTGGTCCTCTCTATTATAACAATGGCGAGAACGACGCTTATGATGATGGCAATGGAAGCGAAGCGTCTAATTTTTAAATCATCATCTGTTTTATTCTCGGAGCGGCGCACAGTGTGCAATTTTCCCAGTCTAGGTGGACAAAAATCAAATTTCGCATTGTTTAGTTTGGCATAGGTGAATATGAATTCATGTTCTTTAACATTTGAAGAATGTTGTGAGCATAGCTTTTACTGTTTTATCAGCGGCAAGCTATATTTCGAAGGGTATGAACTATGAGTTCTTCCTAACACTTCTCGCTCGTCTTCAGTCGTAGACAGAGAGGCTTACTATGTGGGTGAAAAAGAGCCAATTGTAAGTGATTTATTGTGTTGTGAAACAATGGAATCTGTTCAGATAGGTACGTTCTTACTAATGCAACTTCAATTACAAGTTTGTGAAGTATTTTTCTTTTTACAGAAGGGTTTAAACATGACAATTGAAAAAATATATATATTATTTTAAAGTTTTCCAAATATAATGTGAGTTTTAATATAGTCGGTCACGTCCGGTACAACAATTCTTTCACCATTTAAGACAGAATCATTTAGAGTGTTGAATCCTTGTTTTAAAGTTTGCGCGTTATTGCGCATTTATCAGTAATTAATTTTTTTCAGTGGTGGGGCATACGGTAATTGTTCCATGTTTGGCTTAAGAGTAGAAAAGAATCGTGGAATAAGGAAAGTTTTAATCACTTCTGAGTGTTTTAGGCCTGCAAAATTATTCACATGACATCGAACATCAGGTTAAATATACATTGGAGACATTTTTATCTCACCTTAACAAACGCACAGTGAATCACAATGCAAATCACTAGCTGGACAAAATTAATAACTTCACTGCATTATGAAACTTTGTACATGCCTTACAGGTGTCACACACGTTTTGTGTACAAACTCTGATTACGTTTGCACAAGAAAAACTACCTCTTTATAGCGGGTGCATTTAAACAAAATTAATAACTCATCTCCTATCTAACAGATTTTTATGAAACTTTATACAGAAGTTATAGGTGGCATATATTTTTTGTCTACAAAGTCTGATTATGGTTTATAAGAGGAACTGCCCCTTTATGGTGGTGCATTTAGACAAAATTAATAACTTCTCTCCTATATAATATATTTTTATGAAATTTTGTACAACAATTAGGCCTACAGGTAGTGTACAGATGTAATCAGAATTTGAAGATCTACACAAAAAATATATGCTATCTATAACTCGTATACAAAGTTTCATAAAAATCTGTTGTGTAGAAGAGAAGTTAATTTTGCGTAAATGCACACCCTGTAAAGGGAAACTTGCTCTTATGGAACCGTAAATATAGTTTGTACACAAAAATCTATATTCTACCTGTAACTTCCGTACAGTGTTTCATAAAGATCTGTTAGATAGGAGAGAAGTTATTATCATTGTATCCCGGGTAGTACAATGGGTCCATCCGAACGGCCAACGTCATTCACCACTCCATAGCTTGACAATAAGAAAGTTGTATTTGACTGGTTGTCTCTATCTGCTGTCACGGAGACTGCTCTCTGTGACATACTTCGTGAAGGAGTGAAATTAAGACAGGTGTATGGCGAATTGGAGAGTAACAGATGTGAAGTTCAAGGAATCGAAAACATCCTCATCCTCATCGATTTTGCCCATATAAGTACCGCTTCAATCAATACCGGGAATCAGACCGAGTTGTTGAAAGCAGAAAGAATTTTTGCTCACCGAATAAGTCAGAACCGCATCCTGGCTGCTTGCAGATTCCTCCGTTAGGATAGAAGTCCACATGGCCAACAGGGTCTCTGAATCCAAGTTTGCCGCTGCAAGTGTGGATAGAGTCTACAACCATAGCGTCGCTGGAGTCCAAGCGTCCATTCTCGTTCACAGAATCGAAACGTGGCAATGCCGTATCCAGTCCTGGAAAACATACCTTCACACTTAGCACTGCAGGACTGCATGTCTAAACGTTTAATGTAAGATAGATTCATCATCATCAAAGGTCAGATTTCTAAGCAAAATGCATATTCTTCTCCACACTTTTAAAAGTAAGCAGAAAGGTTATACTTCATAAGACACACCTAGATAAGTAGTTTTAACTATGTTTGTTAGTACTTATAAATGCTTATTTTGCAGGAAAACGTTTTTGCTTACTTATTTTACGATCTTTAATTAAAACAGCATATTTTACCCAAACCTGTAATTTTAAAAGTGCATATTTCACTCCTAGCCGTCATTTATCACTGACTGATAAAAAATTAACTTCAGTCGAATGCGTAAGAAAGTAATGCTAAGGTATGACCCAGGATGTTGTGAAATAATACTGTGTAGTTCTAATTAGGAGAGAACCTTGGGATTCCCCGCCAAGCTTCTGCGACTAGGCAGGTCAATCGGTTATCGCACTTATCGCGTTATCGGAATGATGTCATGTGCATGGATGGTGAATCCCCGAGTTTCAAGCTGCAGTGACTGCAGTGTGCAAGTTGTGTAACATACGTTGGTTCAATAAGGTGTGTGTGATTGTTCGCTGTTGTAGTTAAGGAATGCCACTCACAAAAACCTCTCAATCAGCATTCTACGAAACAAATAATTGATCATATTTCCGTGTATTCGTTTTTGCTTATTTTCATCATTTTTCGTGCTTATTTTTACCGTTTCCGTGTATTCGTTTTTGCTTATTTTGGTGGTTATTTTCACCATTTTTCGTGCTTATTTTTTGCTTATTTTACTGTTTGATTGTGCTTAGAAATCTGAGCTTTAATCATCACCATCATCATCGTCATCATCATCATCATCATCATCATCATCATCATCATCACAGACATGCTCTTGATAATTTCTTTCAAGAATTGTGCTCTTTGGAGATGTGTAAATATTTATTGTGTCACTTAGACTAAGTTTGTGTTCCTCGTCTGATAGTTATTTTAAGCGATGCTATGCTGAACAAATGACCAAGGAATTCTGCCAGTTGCATTGTCTAATGTTGATTTAAATCCTCACAATAATGGAAACACAACGAATGATAAAGATGATAATACAATTTCAGAAACAGCTGCAGTCTGATGTAGTCCCTTCAATGGCACGAACACATTTCATTTTAGATGTTTTAATTATTCTTCTGGAGAAAATTGAGTTTGAACAAGAAATTTAAAGGAACTTCGAAACTCGAAGTAGGAAGACACTTGACATCTTATCCTCTAAATCTAGTAGTGAAAACATTTGTGGAGGGCTGAAATGACAGAGTTCAACGGACTCGGACTCGCTTCTGCTAGAAAAGTAAAAAAGAAAAGGAAAAAATGATAGGAGATTTATGAAATATTTTTCTTTATAAACATAGTTGGTAACAATGTAATAAACTCATTTTGGTACATTCTTGTTTCTCAGGTACTCGCTATAATCCTTATAATAAAAAATCCATTTAAAATTACCAATACATAATACTCTTCATACCAGTAGATCCTGGTAATCTCTATTAAATCTAAAACATTTTACATTACGCTTAGGCCTACTAGTCATCATTATAACCGAAAACGAAACTTCTAACATTTAATATGTAACTTATTCATTCACAGTGTTCTGGCCAAGGGCAGGTTTTTCACTGCAAACCTAGAATTCTCCAGTCTTTCCTATTTTCTGCCTTCTTCTTTGTCTTCGCATATCATCCATATATATAATATTGTCTATCATCTGATATCTTCTTCTGCCCCGAACTCTTCTCCCGCTCACCATTCCTTCCAGTGCATCTTTCAGAAGGCAGTTTCTTCTCAGCCAGTGACCCAGCCAATTCCTCTTCCTCTTCCTGATCAGTTTCAGCATCATTATTTCTTCATCCACTCTTTCTAACACAGCTTCGTTTCTTATTTTGTCTGTTCACTTCACAGGTTCTAATTCTTCTCCATATCCACATTTCAAATGCTTTTAGTCGCTTCTCTTCACTTCGTCGTGATGTCCAAGTTTCTGGCCGATGCGATGCTACACTCCACACAAAGCTACACCAATCCAAAATTCATAACTTGACTCTCTTAACTATGAACAGAAATTTACTTTTTTTTTTTTTTTTTTTTTTTCGAATTATTTTCACTCATAGTTCCGCAAAAATTTGTATGCTTTTATATTGCTTAGTTTCATAATTATCTCCTCTGTAAGTAGTTTTCTTAAGTTTTGAGTTTCTGGACATAATAACGGTATGTGCATCGCGTCTTCTTTCTGGCTGCGGAAGGACGAAACATCATTCTCAATTTTTTCTTTTGTGTTTCTTAACTTCCATATTCCTAATCTCCACTATGCTAAACCTATCCGTTCTTCCTTGGAGTTATCTCTTGTGTATTTTTCTTGTCTCCATAAAATTTCCATTTCCCTAAAGTTAATTAACGATCATAACTTTTTGTTTTTGTTTTTGTCTAGTTAACTCATTGCTCCTCTTATATATGGTTTTGCATACTAAAGTTATATTCAGTTTCTCTGTACGTTTTACTGCACCAAATCTAGGCCCAATCTGTTAACATTATATTCTAATTCTTAAGTCAGTTCGATTTTATTTTCGTTGGATTAAAAAGCTGTGTGTATATGTTCTCAATATTATTGTCTCCCTTCATCTATATACCGAATCTAGGCCTAATCTAATAACATTTTATTCTAATTCTTTTAGCCAATTCGATTTTGTTTTCGTCGAATACAAAAAACTGTATGTATATGTTCGCAATATTATTGTCTCCTTTCATCTATATACCGAGTCCACACCTGTGGAGTAACGATTAGCGCGTCTGGCCGCGAAACCAGGTGGCCGGGTTCGATTTCCGGTCGGGGCAAGTTACCTGGCTGAAGTTTTCTCCGGGGTTTTCCCTCAACCGAATAGCCAATTCGATTTTATTTTCGTCGAATAAAAAACTGTATGTACATGTTCTCAATATTATTGTCTCATTTCATCTATATACCGAATCTAGGCCTAATCTAATAACATTATATTCTAATTCTTTTAGCCAATTCGATTTTGTTTTCGTCGAATACAAAAACTGTACGTATATGTTCTCAATATTATTGTCTCCTTTCATCTATATACCGAGTCCACACCTGTGGAGTAACGGTTAGCGCGTCTGACCGCGAAACCAGGTGGCCCGGGTTCGATTTCCGGTCGAGGCAAGTTACCTCGTTGAAGTTTTCTCCGGGGTTTTCCCTCAACCCAATATGAGCAAATGCTGGGTAACTTTCGGTGTTGGATCTCGGACTCATCTCACCAGCATTATCACCTTCATCTCATTCAGACGCTAATTAACCTAAGATGTTGATAAAGCGTCGTAAAATAACCTACTAAATAAATAAATCTATATAACGAATCTAGGGCTAATCTGTTAACATTATGTTCTAATTCTTTTAGCCAATTCGATTTTATTTTCGTCGAATACAAAACTGTATGTAGCCTATATGTTCTCAATATTATTGTCTCCTTTCATCTACTCGTATATACCGAATTTAGGCCTAATCTGTTAACATTATGACCAATGCTATAATTGTCCCTATTTTCAAATCAGGAGATAAAAAATGCATGAACAATTACCGACCAATATCTTTACTCTCATGTATATCTAAACTCTTAGAAAAATGCATAAAAAGTCGTCTATTAAATTATTTGGAAAAATACAACGTACTTTCTTCAAATCAATTCGGTTTTAGAAATAAACTTGGCACAGATGACGCTATTTCATGTGTTACAAACAAAATCATATGTGAGTTAGACCGAGGGAATAAATGCTTGGGTATATTTTTGGATATTCGAAAAGCATTTGATACCGTTAACCATGATACTTTATTAGAGAAATTAAACTTTTTAGGCATTAATGGTCATGTTCTAAGTTTATTTAAGTCATATTTGAATAACAGAAATCAAGTAACTAATATTGATAATGACTTTAGTTTTACTCAAAAAATAAAAGTAGGGGTCCCTCAGGGCACAGTTCTTGGTCCAATTTTATTCTTGATTTATATAAATGATTTGTTATTAACAGATTTACGCAAATATAATGGGGTTATATATATTCATATGCGGATGATACCGTAATTCTTTTTGGTGAACAATCTTGGGAAGGCACTTATATTAATGCGAATAATGGATTACAGGTAATTAAAGAGTGGTTTCATTCAAACGCTCTTTCCTTAAACACATCCAAAACAACTGTTGTTCCATTTTCACTAAGGTCCAGTGGTCTTCAATCTCCTCAATCTTCCTTTAGGCTCAAAATTCATCATTCAGATTGTTCTTCTCAAAATTGTGATTGTCCCATATTAACCGAATCCTCAGAAGTTAAGTATTTAGGCATTACGATCGACCAACACTTACGATGGAACAAATATATTACATATTTATGCAATAGATTACGTAAAACAATTTATATCTTTGTTATACTTCGGTCATATTTACCAGTTAATATTTTACGTCTCATTTATTTAGCTTTATTTCAATCCATTCTCCAGTATGGAATTTTAGGGTGGGGAAATGCTTGTAATTCTAATCTCACTCCACTAATACTTATTCAGAAAAGAATAATTAAAATATGCCTTAATAAACCAATTGATTACTCATCTGAGCTTTTGTTTACTGATTTTAATGTTTTGAAAATTAAACAGATTTATTATATTGTCTTATTAATCTTCATACATAAAAACCGTAATATATTCAAATTGTATCATCATAAATATGGAACTAAAAGATCCGATTTTATACGACTAGAGGAACCAAAGTGTTTTACAAGCACAGCTATGAGCCATGGTACCTACTTTGGTTCAAGGTTATACAATAAAATAATTCATAAATATCCAGATTTGCAAAATTTTAGTATCAGGAATTTCAAAAATAGCGTTAGGAATTTAATTTTTAAAGAATATATATTGATTTAATATGTATATGTATTTGTATGACTTAAATTGTTAAAATTGAAATTGTATTTTTAAATTTAATTTAATCCTGTAATTTTTTTTTCTTGGCCCAGTTTGTGTCAAAAAATTATCTTTGTGTTTATTTTTGTATTTAGATATCTCCCTGAGCACGAGTTTTTTACTCCTTCAGGGAAGAACTAAGATTGTATTTCTGTCAATGTTATTTTATTAACAATAAACAACAATTCTTTTAGCCAGTTCGATTTTATTTTCGTCGAATACAAAAATTGTATGTATATATTCTCAGTATTATTGTCTCATTTCTCTTAAATATGTCTAAAATATTTTATTTTCCTTACTGAAATAGTTCCCATACTACTATCCATACCCATTTTATAACTAGCTGCTATGTTGAGGAATTCCAAGGAACTCCTAATTTGTTTGTAAAAATAATTGGCTCTTATTCTATCAATATATAATTGGGATATATTATAAAATATCCAAGATTCAATTATAGCTCTATGAATATCCTTCAAGTTTTGATTACAAATATTTGGCCATTTATTTAAAATTTATCAATTGTAGGGTGGGCTGCATTACCTTAATTTAAACCACTCTCATAAAATTCTATCCAGTCTCCCTTACTATCTCACATTACACCTAAATATGTACTTTTTTACGCTTTCTATTTAAACATTGTTTAAAATCCACTTATCTACTTTGCTCTGTACTATACTATTTTTGCATATCAGTACCACAGTTTAGTATATTATACAGTCATGAAGCTCAATACTTAGGGAATATGCATCCATAGATAGTTGCTAACCATTAGGATCGCTACTATCGCCTCATCATAGACAATGCGAAATAGTACCGGCACAGTCTATTGTTCCTCGTACTCTCATCACCTCAATCTTCGTGACTGTAAGTATACTAGTAAAACTTTGTAACCTCGTCGATAGATTTCTGGAGGTCTATTATCATAAATGACCCAATCGCACAATTATCTGCGGAAAATAATACCGGAATCGCTATATTTAATTTGGATGAACAATAATTTTGTTATCGTCTCGGTTAATAGTAGTATTCAATAGATCATTGATATAAATATTAAATAAATAAGCACTCAGATTACACCCCTGTGTTAATCTTTTCATACGTCCGGGCAAAATATAATTTGTTAATTTAATTTTGATCCTAGTTACCTGTTTATGCAGTACATTGTAGGGAGGATGGCCTGGTCTGTCATCGACTTCTCTCGACTCTAATGGTCTTACCTTTCTCGGTGTTCGGGCCTGTTCGATTTTATGGCCGAATCCTCCCTTCCTTTTATTGGGGTTCTTGTGAGTCAAAAAGTTTTATAAAATTCCGGGGACTTAAAATTATTTTGGTAAAATTCCAAATCATATAAATCTCCATTAGTTTATTGTTTCTCAATACTACGGAGTGTCATTTATTCTTTACTTCTTTCACATAAGGTAACAACGAAAATTTTTACGTTTTTCTTTCTCAGACTGAATTTCAAATTTTCAAATTTGACTGTAAGTTGTTGTTCTGTCCTAGACCTTTCATAGTCTTGGTGTTGATTTCTATGCTCAGTTTCATACTTGTTAATACCTGAATTAATTAGTTTATATTTTGTTTGATTTTATGACATTTTCTTCAAGCTTTCTTTAACTCTTCTATAATCATTTTTTGCAGTTTTGCACGTTTCTTAGAAACGGGTCCTGGGCTGAATTCCTCGATTATATGACTGACATTACTGACCCTACAGCCCATTTTATTCTCTTTTCGAAAATGGTTTCCTGATTCCTTTCCAACCTATTCTTTTTCTCATATTGTACCCATTGACTCTCGCTCTGTACATCACAATATTAATATCCATATTAAAAGACTTTTAAACTGTTCCCATTTATAAAGAATGTATGCTAGTAGATATAACCTGACACTGTCACAAATTGGCGTATTCTCTGTGCACAGAGCGTTGACCTTACATGCTTTATCACCTGTATTGTCGGAGCTCGTTCCACACACACACGCACACAAACATATATATACTGAAATGTATAATGTTGGTTAAAACGCTCAAAAGATTGAAGGCAGTGAAGTTTAAGTTTCATTACGATGATAAAGACGATGGCGATCAATAAATAATTAACAAAAATGGCAGCCGCTTTTTGAGTTTATCCTTCAGATTTCTTGAAGTAACACGAATTAAATTTCTACTGCAGTAATTATATGCTAATACTTCTATTTCACAAGTAAAAAGGATTTGGTAGGGTATGTGAGCAAATCTTTACGATTGCGGAATTAGGGTACTGGAATAAGGATCAAAAATACAATTTGCTGGAAGATGTTATAAAATGAACAGAATGAAATAACCATAAGTCACTCATCCAATAATAATAATAATAATAATAATAATAATAATAATAATAATAATAATAATAATAATAATAATAATAATAATTGTTAGTATTAGTATTAGTATTTATTTATTTAACCTGGTAGAGATAAGGCCGTCAGGCCTTCTCTGCCCCTCTACCAATACCAATATGAGAATTGTTGTGCGACCGTCACTTAGGTCGCACTGATTGCTAGCCGGATGGCTACTGCGTTCGACTTCTGCTCTTTCTCATCAGGATTTCTGACATCACCATTGTACACAACAATGGAAAACAATTTTGCTAGAAGAGCTGGAGCTCTTAGGATACTATAGGAAAACTACATGATTACTAAGCTTAGTCTGAAATGATTGCAATGTTGTAAACTCTACCTGATTTATTATATATTTACATATGTACAACAAAACTACTGCGTGTTCAGTTCAAAGTGTGTCATGGCTCGCTGTATGTCGTCATGTGGCTAGCCGATGAGCCTAGAGAATTCAATCTTCCTACATTTCCGCAGAGGCGTATACCTATATGCGAGAGAAGTTGCCTGGCAAGTACGGCGTTCATTCAGAAGAGTACTTACCGATACGTACCGTAACGCCAGTAGTGGCAGGAATGTGAACTGTTTGAAAACATGTACGGAGGCGAGTTTTTTTCTTACTGTCGGGATATGGGGAGAGGGTTAAGACGATTACTTACGTACAGTATTTGTTGACATTAACTTCGAAGGTCAACATGGACATGGAGCATTTGATTTGTATTGTGGAATATTGCCGTACGCAACCGATGATAACAAATACCTTGGGTACGACTTGCCCGCGCAAAACACAGTTCGAAAGAGGTTATGGTAGCACACAGACCATACAGACCGCTATCTGTTGCTACGACGTTCAAGTTATACCGTACACGTTCTCAAGTTCAGATTGAACGCCTTGAATAATAGGCAACTTCTCTGTCATAAAAGCTGAAACTCGCTTCAAATCGCTGACTCACAACAGTGACGTCATGACCACTTTGAAATGAACACCCAGTACTTACAGGGTATATAATTTTCCTCTACCGACGCCAACACCGAAACAAATGCTAGGGAAGTGATAAAAACAAACAAATGCTAGGGAAGTGATAAAATTGTAGCTATAAATAGCCATGATTGGTTGAAACACGTCCTTTCATACCGTTTTATTGGTCAAAAGTAGTAGGCCTATGACGTAGTAAAAATGTAATAGTCGAAGTAAATCAGTTATCGTTGCCACATGTGTTACTCCATCCAAATTTCTGTAGTTTAAAGATGAAGCAGAACAACAGATACGAGTAGATTGGCTCACCTGTAATCCTTCCAACCCTTCCTGTCGAAATGCTGGAGCCGGCAAAGCCTGCAACATGCGCTCCAAGACTGTGCCCCACTATGTGGAAGTCTTCCAGTTTGGCTCCTTGCGACACGAGAAACTGCACCAGATAGCCGACGTATTGGCCCACCAGACGAGCGTTATTGCTGGCAGCGACGTACCAGGGCGACTTGCATAGGACTCCCCAGTCCACGCCGATGACGTTGTAGTCACCCTTCTCAAGATACGCTGAAATCATCAACAGAGAACTTCATTCAATTACTTCCGATTCCTTAGTTTGCCTGCCTTGAAATGGTCATAATGAATCTGCAACAGTTCTTGGACACCGTTCTACATCGCAGTCTGGGAGCCACTGGATTCAGAAGTATTATGATTCTGATCCTTTGCAACTAGGATCGTGAACTAGTCCATCGCGGAGTTCTTTTCGGTAGATCACTGTGGTAAAAAAATGCCATCATTCCACGCATGGTTTGGCACCAAGTTATTCACCTCTTTCACTCCATCACGTCACCCCTATGACAGGCAAGTAGAGAGGAACAACGATCGAGAAAACGAGACTAACAGCGCCCGGAAAGCCGAAAACCCGTACGACAATGTTGTATTACGTCGCGTCCTTGATGTAAAGACTGGTTGTGAGTCTTCAGGGACTCGATATTGATCATCTCCCAAAGTCCCGAAGTCAGCAGTTGTTTATACCTGACTGAACTTTTATCTACTTTGGCAACTGTTTTATATATATATATATATATATATATATATATATATAGACCTATATATATGTATGTATGTATAAACTATCAAGTAACCTATTTGAAACATCATCTCTACCTTTCAGTATATAAGAATCCATTCCCCAGTCTTTATTTAATTACTAGACCCTTATTAAAAGGCTAGGAATTTTCTTCTCATATGTTTAAGATCGAGTGTGCAATCTCAAGTAAAAATATGTTAATATCATGTTTTATGTTTCTTAGAAATGCAAATTTATTTGAGAATTGTTTTTTTTCTATTTATATAACCATAGGTAATATAATATAATAGAACCAGAACATTTTGATAACTAAGATACTGTTCTGTTTTGTCTTTTTATCTCATTTAAACATTTGTGTTATTTATTTCAATGATATGTGTTATTCAAAATTACGAAATCTTCCCACGCAGACCAAATGTTATTTCGAGAATGATGAGCGAGACTCTAAGCGCACGAGAATGATGAGCCGAGACTGGAAAGACAAATGCAGCGAACACAGCTAGCGAGAGCGACAGTTAGTTTTGTTCATCTCTATAGGCAAGACAATCAGTCATTTATACTCAAGGCTGATCAATGAGTAGTGTCATAATTTCCCCCTCTTTTTGCGGTGTCATTGTATAATGGTAGTGAGTGCTGCGAAGAAATAAAAACTTACAATTTGAATTCTGATTGTTAGTTGCAGGTTTTCTTTACTGTCTTTTTTGCCGGGAAAATTTTTATATTTTCAAGCGTGGAAATTTAGAAAGGCAATACAGAACTGAGCATACAGACTTCGATGCAAATTTTGGAGAAAAAATCCACTCTGATGAAAGAAAAACCTAGAATTTCGAAAGCTATTCAAAAGAAGAACAGTGTGTGTGTGTTCAAAAAGCAATATCGGAAAAGCGTTAATGCAATGATTATATCATATGAACTGTGTCACTTTATGTCTCAAAAGGACAATGAACTACAGCACCTTCAATTTAAGATGCAACCCTGGCTACGGCAGGTGGGCGGGCGATGGACCGTTCTCTATAGCGGGAAAACCAAGCGGTGTTGTGCGCGGCGGAAGGCAGGCGGGCGGGCGGATAGGCCGGTATTTCAAGCGGAAGAACCCAGCGGTGTTGTGTGACCCAGAATGCAATTCGTGTTAGTTTGTCTTCTGTAAGGTGTGAACGTGTTTGGCCAGTTTTAGTTTTCATGTAACGTGTTTGATGACCTGTGCTCTGTTTAAGTTTAAATTTATCATGGTGTTTACCACATGTGACTTTTATCTTGGGGTATGTTAAAACATAAAATGTATGTGAACAATCCTCATGCATTAGAGGAACTTAAAGAAAATATGCGGCATTTCAAGGCAGGAATTGTATCGCGTATTTCAGCATCTTCTTCGCCAGTGTGAGCGTTGTATTGAAACTGGTGGAGGTCATTTTGAACATCTTATGTTTTAAGGTAAGGAATTAAATACCATTAAATTAATTTTACGGAAGATAAACTAACACTAAATACGGGTAGAAAGAATGCATGCCGGGCACTTAGCACTTCAGTTACCGCACAACGCCGCTGGGTGTTACTGCTTGAGAGTACTGTCCACCTGCCGGTGCCTGGGTTGCATCTTAAGTTGAAGGCGCTGTATTAGAGGCCTTCAAAGTAGCAGCTGAGAGGTATTTGCAGACTTCAAAAATAAAAACAGAAGTTGTAGGAACCATCGATTCAATAAATGCAACTATCAGCCAATACTTTCGGTCGTCGAATTTAAACCATGGTCACCCACCAGGATACACAGCTCAAGATGTTCTTCGAGAAATGTTCTTACTTTAGTTTGCATGTTAAAATAATGTTTATGAGGATGCGTTGAAGATTTTTAAAAATATATTGCCACTGACAGGCAGAAGCAGAGGGACAGATGTTTATTGTGCTGTCAAGAGTTTTATTGTTAAAAATAAAACATGACTTAAAAATTTAGCCAATATGACGGCGGACGGTGCACCAGCATTAACTGGTACAGTATTTACAATGGCTTGCTATATCTACGTCAGAAAGATGGCACATTCCCCTTCTTGGAGTATCACTGTATTACCTAACAGCACGTCCTATTTCGAACATTTGTAAGCAAAACTCGGATTTTTAGTCCCTGTATTACGAGTTATTAAGAAGCATTACTCATGCAACTAATCGAGAAATTGTGGGAGGTGAGAATTCTGTGCGAAATGATGAGTACAAATTGTACAGTCCTTTTAAAATAACCGTTGAGTATCCTCAAGGAAAACAAGTACACGCAAGCACAAAGCAAAAGCAATGATTTTATGAGTACATTATGTATTATGAAAATAATTACTAAATTACACGTTATATCAGGTCATGTAAATGTTTTACTATTCCAAGTATTGAGACAATATTACGTACATACAGTAGTAAATTAAATGTCCACTAAAACTGTAATGCTAAATTCAAAATTAATTACAAAGGACTGAATGTGTATTCGCAGGGATTCAGATGTAAAGTTTCTCGTCCACTCAGAATTTATACTGCGATAAATTTGAATGTAACAAGATGTTATGGGAACAAACCGAAAGTACGGAATCTGGTCGTTAAGATTGTGAACGGCATTCAGAGAATTATTATTATTAATTGCAGTTATTTGTGTAATGAATTTACCACCGCCACAGGGTGTTTGCCCATTTGAGTGACTAGCAGTCACAGTCTTTTGCTCGAAATTCTTTCGTAGGGATTTTGCAGTACGTGTAAATGAACGGTGCTGTGTTAATGTTCGCGAGTATATCGTGAGTATTAAATTAAGCATGCTAAACTTGTCTGAAAGCCATACTAGAGAAGGGTACATAGCAACAGAAATTGTTATTAGTTTCATAGTCTCATGAAAATAAAGACGGGGAAAAAAGATTACGTAACAAAAGTGGTAGTGGGAGTAAGAGAAACATTCAAATACTGTTGGTAGAATAATTTTTAAAAAGTAAGAAGTACAGAAAAGCATAATCATTTTTTCGATCAAATTGCCAAATAGAACTTGCGTCGTTCAGCCGTGCACGGCTAAGCTATCGCCGTCATCTTGTCCTTTGTTGATCTGGACTCTCTGGACTACTCCTTTCCGTCCTTATCAATAGGTCGCAGCACCGTAAGACAAGTTACCATAGAAGGCGGATTGAGTGTAGCAGTTCCGTTGCTGGGACAGAGCTGGCACTCGGAAATAAGTAACTATCCAAGTATCTAAGTAGGCCTACTAATATAATATATGGATAATTATAGCCACTAAGAATTTAATTTCAGTACTGACGCATGCATGGAAGTCTTTCACACAATATTGTACATACTGAATTCTAACACACATTTTACAAGTATTTGTCTGAAGAATATATCTTTTTAAGGATCTGTTCATTCCCATACAGCTTCACACTAAGTTCTTCAAAGGAGGAATGAACGTTTGTTTTCACTTGTATTCCTAACAAAGCCTTAACTGTTTCAACTTTCTTTTTTTAATTTAATCAGTCCAGATTGAGTTCATTGTGGAGAAAAGTCTTCCAACTGACTGCAAGACACATGATTATTGATATTATTTTGAGAAGATTTTCAAATGAAATGAAATTTTTTTTTGAAATGTTGAAAAACATCATACCAGTTTTCGCCTGTTTGTTTGTCACAAAATTTCTCATTTTTTTAACTACATACAAATGGAGCAGCGGCAGTTCTAATGCTTCCGCGCAACGCGAATGCTAAGATGATCAAAGACAAAGATTATATATTCTTCTCAAAGAGTGCAGAATATCTCATACTGTACTCGCTGGCTCTTCTATCTGATACTGAGAAGCGTTCAGAAATGTGCATGAATCGCAGAAGTTCCACCACGATCCTTACATATTTACGTGTAAAATATTATTGAAACAAAATCAAAGCTTTTGGGGACAAAATTAATTTCCGGGGACAAAAACGGGGACATTTGCTCCCCGGGGACAGCAATTCAAAACGGGGACTGTCCCCGGAAATCGGGGATGTCTGGTCAGCCTATGTTGTAACTCCGACTTATTGAATTGTGACCACGTAGTTGGTTTCTAGACTCAGGATTTCATCGGAGATAATGTACTGGTCTGACTGATTAGAACTCTACGATAGATCCGTCCACACCTGTGGAGTAACGATCTGGCCGCGAAACCAGGTGGCCCGGGTTCGATTCCCGATCGGGGCAAGTTACTTGGTTGAGGGTTTTTCCGGGGTTTTCCCTCAACCCAATATGAGCAAATGCAGGGTAACTTTCGGTGCTGGACCCCGGACTTATTTCACCGGCATTATCACCTTCATCTCATTCAGACGCTAAATAACCTAAGATGTTAATAAAGCGTCGTAAAATAACCTACTAAAATAGACCCTCGTGCTTAGTTATTTGTCACCAAGTGGATAAATTTATGTTCAGAATTCTCTTATTGTGTCATACGACAAGACAGTTATTTAGTTGGTTTATTTGTTGAGTCAGTTAATGATCAGTTACTTTGTTCTGGAAGCTTCTACACTGATTCAGTTAGGTACTAAATATTGTATTTAGCTTCATTCTAGCCCATTGTATTTATTCATTGTTTATTAAGTAATTTAATTACTATTGTGTTTTCGTATAAATTTATATTTCGTTACATCAATATAGATATTTATTAGTTGTTTTAAATCCAGCTTGGTGTCATGTTGTTATTTTTCATTGTACCAATTTCATTATCCTCATCACCTTTAATACAGGGTTATTTAAAAAGAAAGAGCAGATTTCAAACATTTATTTTAAACAAACTATAAACAGTAGAAACACTTGCCGCACACCATGGGATAAAGGAAGTTTTAAAGTTTTATAGTCCATGAGGTTACAAGCACTCAACATGCGCATCATCTGTTGCGCGACAAACATCAAAACGGTGGTCCATTTCTTGCCACACAAGAATCAACTGGTCCCTAGTTATGGAATTCACAGCTTCAACAATTCAATATCGTAGATCTTGAAGAGTAGCAGGGAGGTGTGGTGCAAACACCCTGTCTTTCATGTACCCCACAGATAAAAACCACGGGGGTAAGGTCGGGGGACCTGGGGGACCACACACGATGAACACGATCTTCTCCACCTCTTCCAATCCAACGCCTCGGAATGGTGTCGTTCGGATAATGCTCCACTAAAACAAAAAGTTCATACACTTTCTTTACAGAAACGGCGCAAAAAAACATTCACCTTCAGTGTGAGTTCTTGCATGTTCGACGACTACGCAAGAATTTTCAGTCCCTCAAATTCGGACTGGCGAGTAACTGCGGCGGACAGGCCATTGCTGTTTCCGCTTTGCTTATGGCCCCGGATCGAGTATCGCGTGTAATCAAACGTTAAAAAGAATTGAACCTTCCTCTATCCATTGGTGTGCGGTAAATGCTTCTAGTGTTTATACTTCGTTAAAAATAAATATTTGAAATCTGCTCTTTATTTTTGAATAGCCCTGTATATTGGCAAAGAAGACTTGTCGTAATATAGCAGGTATGAAAGATAGGACTCCGGGAGAAGCACGTTTCAATGTGTGTATCAACTAGTCCTCAACATTTCGAATCCTACATTACTATTGCATGGTCTGTTGTTACATTTTGTCATACAAATACGCGTGAATCGCTTTTAAGATCGTCGTATATAGTATCGATCATGATCAACTGTGGGAATTACACTTGAAGAATGGTGTTTGTGCCAATATGGGGGATTTTAACGTTATCCTGACCCGTGTAATTGTTCCAGTATTTACATTCGTTAGATTTACATATAATTAATTGTACCGGTATTGTAAAATTTGGAAACATTTCTGGAGAGTAAAATGTAAATGTAAGTAAGTAAGTAAGTAAGTAAACTTTATGTTTCAAATGTAAGCGAATTGTAAGCGATTCTAAAAGGTTTGTTATTGTATAAGTGTTACTGAACTCTCAAAACCGTTAAATACAATTTGAAATTGGTCTTCACTTGATGAAATAGCGTATTATAACATATAAATCAATATTAAATAGCAATTTGCTTACCGTCTTTACCAGAAGCGATAATTATGCTGTTCGCACTTCCAGAAAATCCATGAATAAGTATTTTTGTTGGATGACTCGTGTTGTATCTGGATGCTTGCAGGTTTTTGACGTCATTCGCCAACAGCGTATAACTATTTAAACTTCGAGTTCCAGTTGGCCTGTGAAAAATTTTAATAATAATTAGATATCGGATGTTAAGGCACTAAAAACTTACGTTTTAAGCGCCTAAAAAGGCAGTCAAACATTAAAGAATAGGCAGGAAGAATGACACTGAAAAACTATAAATTGGAAAAAAAAGCACTAATATATTTCACATACAAGGTGCAACAATGTATTTCCGAACTGCATTTGTAGGGCCTATTTATTGTACCGTTAACCATACATACGCTTGTCACTGAAGATCATTGCTTTCATACCTGTTGAGTCAGTCTATCAATCAGCGTCAGATTGTCTTTAAGAAATGAGCTTCTACATGTGACTTTGTGCAAAAATAAGGATCTATTGTCATTTTTTTTCTGGAATCTCTCCATTTACGCTTTATAGCTAGTATTCTTCTATGCCTTTCAAGTGATGCATTTAGTATAGATTCCAGGCGTTTCCTTGGTTCTAGATAACTTCTCCGTTTCCTATGTCCTGTGTGTTGCCTACATTCAGGGCAGTCTGGAAACTTACTGATTGCGCCTTGTAGGATGGTTGATGAAACACAAAGCAATATGATATAATTGCTTGAGAAAACTGAATGAAATCATAATTATGGTGGGTAAATATAGAAAAAAATATCTAACATTATTTATGAAAAAATGACAGAAATAAGTGTTCTATTTTTCATTTTTAAATTGAATGAAATCATAGTTGTGGTAAATGTATAAAAAATATCCAACATTATTTAAGAAAAAATGCCGAAACTAGTGTCCTATTTTTAATTTTTCTTGTTGCTAAAACTACGTCAATGACCTCCATAATGACCAAATTAAGTTTCTTATTTTTCATTTTTCTTCTTGACAATGACCTCCATAATGACGAAATTAAGTGTCCTATTTTCCATTTTTCTTCTTATCAATGACCTCCATAATGACGAAATTAAGTGTCCCATTTTTCATTTTTCTTCTTGTCAATGACTTGCGAAATTAAATGTCCTATTTTTCATTTTTCTTCTTGTCAATGACCTCCATAATGACGAAACTAAGTGTCCTATTTTTCATTTTTCTTGTTACTAAAACTACGTCAATGACCTCCATAATGACGAAATTAAGAGTCCTGTTTTTCATTTTTCTTCTGCTAAAGCTACGTCAATGACCTCCATAATGACGAAATTAAGAATCCTTTTTTTTTTTTTTTTTTCCATTTTTCTTCTGCTAAAGCTACGTTAATGACCTCCATAATGACGAAATTAAGTGTCCTATTTTTCATCTTTCTTCTTGTCAATGATCTCCATAATGACGAAATTAAGTGTCCTATTTTTCATTTTTCTTCTTGTCAATGACCTCCATAATGACGAAACTAAGTGTCCTATTTTTCATTTTTCTTATTGCTAAAACTACGTCAAAGACCTCCATAATGACAAAATTAAGTGTCCTTTTTTCCTTTTTCTTCTTGTCAATAGCCTCCATAATGACAAAACTAAGTGTCCTATTTTTCATTTTTCTTATTGCTAAAACTACGTCAATGACCTCCATAATGACGAAATTAAGTGTCCTTTTTTATTTTTCTTCTTGTCAATGACATCCATAATGACGAAACTAAGTGTCCTATTTTTTATTTTTCTTCTGCTAAAGCTACGTCATTCAATGGCAATACAGTAAACCATTAACACTTTCTCAAGATTGAAACACTCAAATTTGTGGCGTTTGTTCGATAAGATAAGTTTGTATGCCAGAAAAATTATTCAAATCAACTTTCTAGGGAGTTATACCTCAAAGCTTGATTTGAATAATACACGTCACTGTTCGTTAACAGAAAACCACAATTTAAGTCGCACAGAGTTAGTGTGCATTCAATGTTAGTTGCTTGATGATTGTCAGCCCACTCTGAGGTCTGTGGATATAGAGGGAAGAGTTGGATCAGTGTCTGGTAGAGTTACCGGGGAGCTCAGTTGGTAGAGCGTTGGTACGTTTAAGCTAAGGTCCTGGGTTCGATACCCGGCCCCGGAACAATTTTTCCTTCGAAATTATTCAAATCAACTTTACAGGGAGTTGTACCTGAAAGATTGATTTGCAGTATGATTAGCTATTAATAGAAATCCATGTACAAAATTTCAGATTTAAGTAAATGTAATTCCAACAAAAAGCTTCCGCCATTACCTTGTGTATAAAAGAAATTTGACGTCTGACGGCAAGTTGATTTTTTTCTTCGGTTGATGATCTGTGATGAGAGCAAGGTGAGGTTTCCCGTTATCATCAGGCATTAGAAACCATTTCGGCTCTTTATAGACATGTGTTCTGGCAGTCAGATGTTGAGTACTCCAACTTCCATCATTTTCTTCCGAGGAGAAAGAGTCTATAGAAGCACAGTGAAATACAACACATAAGACAAAGTGTGACGAAACTTACCAAGATTTATTTTCAACATAATCATTTTATGTATATACTGTATCTTCATATTAAAGAAGTACACAAGCGGAAAATGCATATTGATAATAATTATGTCTTGCAACTTTACAAGATTGTCAGGACTATTGTCACAATAAATTTATATCAATGTGTCAAGAACACTGAGGTGACGATAAGTTCGTATAAATGTATAAAATATAGGTGATTTTGGTGACGATAAATTTAAATTGTGTTCGAGGAATATTGAAGTGACAAATTTATACTAATGTACGAGAGACTGAAGACTGTGAACAAGATAATATTATATTCATGTACAGGAGATTTGAATATTGTGATCACGATAACTTTATATTGTTGTGCAAAAGGCTGAAGACTGGTTACGATAGATATATATATTAATATACAAGGGACTTAAGATTTTGGTTACAATAAGTGTACATAATTTAGAGAGGACTGAAGATTGTTATCACGATAGAACTCAAAATTGTGATCATGATATGTGTATATTAATGTGCTAGGGACTGATGATTTTGGTTACAAAAAGTGTACATAAATTTAGAGAGGACTGAAGACCGTGATCACGATGGAACTCAAAATTGTGATCATGATACATGTGTATTATGATACGTAAGGGACTGAAGATTTTG
This sequence comes from Periplaneta americana, assembly GCF_040183065.1. Classification (NCBI taxonomy): domain Eukaryota; kingdom Metazoa; phylum Arthropoda; class Insecta; order Blattodea; family Blattidae; genus Periplaneta; species Periplaneta americana. Next base: position 70,300,656 of record NC_091119.1, read on the forward strand.
GTTACAATAAATGTACATAAATTTACAGAGGACTGAAGGTGTGATCACAATGGAACTCAAAATTGTGATCATGATACGTGTGTATCATGATAAGGTACGTAAGGGACTGAAGATTTTGGTTACAATAAATGTAGGCCTACATAAATTTACAGAGGACTGAAGGTTTTGATTACGATGGAACTCAAAATTGTGATCATGACACGTGTATATTAATGTGCAAGGGACTGAAGATTTTGATTACAATAAATGTAGCTACATAAAATTTACAGAGGACTGAAGATTTTGATCACGTTGGAACTCAAAATTGTGATCATGATACGTGTGTATTAATGTGCAAGGGACTGAAGAATTTGGTTACAATAAGTGTACATAAATTTACAGAGGACTGAAGATTGTGATCACGTTGGAACTCAAAATTGTGATCATGATACGTGTGTATTAATGTGCAAGGGACTGAAGATTTTGGTTACAATAAATGTATATAAATTTACAGAAGACTGAAGATTGTGATCACGATGGAACTCAAAATTGTGATCGTGATACGTGTATATTAATGTGCAAGGAACTGAAGAATTTGGTTATAATAACTGTACATAAATTTACAGAGGACTGAAGATTGTGATCACGTTGGAATTCAAAATTGTGATCATGATACGTGTATATTATTTAGTGTTGTGCAATGTTCGAACATGAGAGGGAATATCAAGATACTACAAACTTCGCCCCACTCCTTAGGCATTCAGCAGTACGTGAAAATGAAGCATGTGAACTAAAATAATCGAGTCTGTTGAAAACCGGTCAGAGGCCTTATGTTCGGTTCAAGTTTTCCGAGTCTCTCTAGAACCGCAGCTCCCTTTGCGTTTGTTCAATCTTTCCCTTTCCTTACATACGTTCAGTGCCTTCCTCCTTAGTTCCTCCTCTCCCTGCGCCTTTATGCTGTAGCTCCATAAGGATGCCAGGCACATATCTTGCGAAGTTACGCATAGTAATGAGTATAGACAATTTTTGTTGTTATTAATATGACTAAACATTCACAAAAATATCAAACAAAATATGTTAAAGGAAAAACGCATATGTTCATTTTACCGAGTAGTGTTGTGTAATGTTCAAACATTACAAACTTCGTCCATTTTTGGTCTTATTTCATATGACAAACTAATCGCAAGATGTGTGCTAACATTGCAGAGTTTGTATTGACACAGGAGGCCGCACTTTTGAACAGTTTCTGTAAATGATTACAAATTGAAATGGTTTTGAGGAATGAGTGTCATAAGGAGCGTTACAACTGTATTCTTTATTCCTTACAGTACAGTGCAGTTTCTGGTTATGTCATCCAATAATTAGTTTCCGAATTCCGACCCATGATTATTTAACAAAAAACGTTTGTTTTGGTTTGTTATATCATCCTTAGAAGTCTGAGTATTGAATTTAGATACACTCTGTACTAATTGTAGTACAAGGGAGTGAAGGTAGCGGTAATGATAACTTTATATAGAAGTATAAAATAGTGAAGATTATGGCCAAGGTAAAATTACGTTAATGTACAAAGACTGAAGATTGTGATCAAAATAACTGAATATTAATAAAGTTAGGGACTGAAATGGTCGCAATACTTTTATCTTACTATACAAGGAAATTCTCGTCACGAAACTATAGGTCTGTATTAATGTTACAAGGAACTGAATATTGTGGACATGATAACTTCATATTAATGTGCAGCAGTCTGAAGATTGTGGTCACAATAATTTGGCCTGTATCAATGCACAAGGAACTGAATATTGTGGACACGATAGCTTTACAGTATATTAATGTACAGGAATCTGAAGATTGTGGTCACAATAAGTAGGCCTGTATCAGTGTACAAGGAACTGAATATTGTTGACACGATAACTTTATATTAATGTACAGGAGTCTGAAGATTGTGGTCACAATAAGTAGGCCTGTATCAGAGTACAAGGAACTGAATATTGTTGACACGATAACTTTATATTAATGTACATGAGTCTGAAGATTGTGGTCACAATAAGTAGGCCTGTATCAATGTTCAAGGAACTGAAAATTGTGGACAGGATAACTTTATATTAATGTACAGGAGTCTGAAGATTGTGGTCACAATAAGTAGGCCTGTATCAGTGTACTAGGAACTGAATATTGTTGACACGATAACTTTATATTAATGTACAGGAGTCTAAAGATTATGGTCACAATAAGTAGGCCTGTATCAGAGTACAAGGAACTGAATATTGTTGACACGATAACTTTATATTAATGTACAGGAGTCTGAAGATTGTGGTCACAATAAGTAGGCCTGTATCAGAGTACAAGGACTGAATATTGTGGACAGTATAACTTTATATTAATGTACAGGATTCTGAAGATTGTGGTCACAATAAGTAGGCCTGTATCAATGTACTAGGAACTGAATATTGTTGACACGATAACTTTATATTAATGTACAGGAGTCTGAAGATTGTGGTCGCAATAAGTAGGCCTGTATCAGAGTACAAGGAACTGAATATTGTTGACACGATAGCTTTATATTAATGTACAGGATTCTGAAGATTGTGGTCGCAATAAGTAGGCCTGTATCAGTGTACAAGGAACTGAATATTTTGGACACGATAACTTTATATTAATGTACAGGAGTCTGAAGATTGTGGTCACAATAAGTAGGCCTGTATCAATGTACAAGAAACTGAATATTGTGGACACGATAACTTTATATTAATGTACAGCAGTCTGAAGATTGTGGTCACAATAAGTAGGCCTGTATCAATGTGCAAGGAACTGAATATTGTGGACACGATAACTTTATATTAATTTACAGGAGCCTGAAGATTGTGGTCACAATAAGTAGACCTGTATCAATGTACAAGGAACTGAATATTGTGGACACGATAACTTTATATTAATGTACAGGAGTATGAAGATTGTGGTCACAATAAGTAGGCCTGTATCAATGTACAAGGAATTGAATATTGTGGACACGATAACTTTATATTAATGTACAGGAGTCTGAAGATTGTGGTCACAATAAGTAGGCCTGTATCAATGTGCAAGGAACTGAATATTGTGGACAGGATAACTTTATATTAATGTACAGGAGTCTGAAGATTGTGGTCACAATAAGTAGACTTGTATCAATGTACAAGGAACTGAATATTGTGGACACGATAACTTTATATTAATGTACAGGAGTCTGAAGATTGTGGTCACAATAAGTAGGCCTGTATCAACGTACAAGGAATTGAATATTGTGGACACGATAACTTTATATTAATGTACAGGAGTCTGAAGATTGTGGTCACAGTAAGTAGGCCTGTATCAACGTACAAGGAATTGAATATTGTGGACACGATAACTTTATATTAATGTACAGGAGTCTGAAGATTGCGGTCACAGTAAGTAGGCCTAGGCTACATTTTAATGTCAAAGGGAAAGAAAATTTTAGTCACGATAAATTTATGTTAATTTATATGAAACTGAAGTATCTTAGTTACAATACGTTCATATTACTAAACAGGGAGTATTTTGTTCACTATATTGGGTACCTAATTTTTTTCGGAAAGCTAGAACTGTTCTTATATATATATAAAGGTGGAGAAAAAAAGGACCCAAATAATTATCGACCTATAACCATTTGTTCAGTAATTCGAAGAGTTTTGGAGAGGTGTCTTTGTTCAAGAATGCAACAATACGTAGAATTTAATGAAAACCAACGAGGATTTGTATCTACTGTTGGTGCACAGATTAATGCCTCTATATTAAATTCAGTTCTTCGTAAGGCAAAAATCGAAAAAGAAGATGTCACCATCTTGTTTCTTGATGTGCATAAAGCTTATGATACTGTTGGACATCGGCATTTGAAATCTGTCATTCACAATTCTGCCCTTCCCCAAAAATTACAGGATTTAATTATAAATTTACAGTGTGGAAATGAAACCCAGATAGAGGTTGGAATCCATAAAACAAAACCCATACCGTTTAAACAAGGGGTTATGCAAGGCGCTCCTCTTTCCCCAATGCTTTTTAATCTCAGCATAGACCACATTTTTGATGAATTATCCGAGCCTAGTGTGGCTGAAGAATTTGGATATGACCTTGTATCGGATCTAAATAATGTAGTAACATTAGGATTTGCGGATGATATTGCACTTGTTGCTAAAAGTACAATTGCTGCATCTGAAATATTTACCATGACAAAACGGTCATTACAGCAGATCGGATTAAGTCTAAATGAATCTAAAACTCAAACCATCGTTATCGAGAAAGGAAAATTAAGTAGTACGACATTGAATCTTGGAGGATCAATTGTTAATAGTATTGATGGAGATGAACGAATCAAATACCTTGGGATTAATTTTTCTGATGAAATTAAGTTTGACATTGCCAAAGTAATCAATAATTTAAATAATAAGATCCAAGCTTTAACATCTACTTATCTTCTGAAACCAGAACAAAAACTCAATGTTTTAAATATGTATATTTGGCCTATACTTGTTTATCCTCTTCAAAATGCTCCCCTTCACCAGCTTTCTGACCGGTTTCTCGAAGATGTGGATAAGTTAATTAAAAGTTCGGTGAAGGAAATTTTATGTTTGCCAGGAGACACGCCCGACGCGATGTTGTACACCGAACGTAAATATAAGGGTCTCAGCCTTTTCAAAGCTCAATGGGAAGCATATTTACAGCATCTCAATATTTGCAACACATTATTGAGAACCTCGAATCCTCTTGTCGTTTCTACAAGGAACATAGCAGCAGAAAAGAAAGTATGTTCCAGGAAGTTAAAAATTCCACCTGAAGATCTGGATATAAGTAACATCAATGTCCATAAACTACGACAAAATCTTAGGAAACAAGAGTACGACAAATGGTGTGCGCTTCCACATAAAGGAAAAGGTATTATTTTATTTCAAGAATATACTCCCGGAAATAAATGGATTTTTTCTAAGGAGGGTCTATCTTCCTCTGAATGGCGGGACGCAATTAAGATGAATGCTAACGTAGCACCAGTGAGAAGTCTTCATGGGAGATCCTTGGACGGTTTCCGTTGCAGATACTGCAACGAGATTGAAACCATAGCACACGTCCTAGGATCCTGTCAGCATGGAGAACTCCTGAGAAATTCACGCCATCATAACATCCGAAAACTAATAGCACAAGCCCTTAGAAACAAATCCTTCGAGGTCCATGAAGAGGTGCACTGCGTTGCGTCTGAAGGCGGCGGAATTAGAAGAGCGGACATCGTGGCTCTAGACAAGACTAATAGTAAAGGCTTTATACTGGACCCAACTGTTAGATTTGAGATGAGCCAGACCCAACCATCCGAGGTCAACAAAGAAAAACAACAAATTTATGAGCCTACTATTCCGTATTTTCGAGAAAAATATCAGATGGAAGGCACCTGGGAAGTACATGGTTTAATGATCGGAGCGAGGGGCACCATCCCACGATCAACTGTAAACACTATCAAAACATTTGGAATCCATGACATCATTCCAAAAATAATTACTTCAACCATTAAAGGGTCTGTGGCAATTCTGAAAAATCATTTATACGGAATATCATAATACTCCCCCCCCCCTTTTCTATTCGTTAGTGTGTGATTGTTACAAATATATGTACAAATTTATTATTTCTTAAACTTAAGCTCCTAGTTCACATTTAAATTTGGCTCATCTATCTTACTGTAATCATTACTATTCTTATATGTGTGTTATTCTGTGTTTTTGGCAACCCAGGATGCCTGGGCAGACTATTTCTTGAAATAAATTATATATATAAAGAACTGAAAATTTTGTACACAATAATTACATATTAATTTACAAGAAACTGAATATTCTGGTGGCGAAATTTTTAGTGTGATACAAGAAACTTAATATTGTGAATATGTTATTTACACCATCATGGAAAGGAAACTGAAGATTTTGATACAATATTATCGATGTTATTATGCATATGCGTAAAATTGTATAGTTACGAGTTTTTCAAGTACACTGGGTAAGAGTGAAAATATTTTTTTGATGTATTAACCTAATAAAGTTAATGCCTTTTCATTACGGAAATCATAAATGTCTGTTCTTTAATATATATCTTAATTTCTGCAAGTTTCTTACTTTACTTTTAAATACCGAGATTTTTTTTAAGAAAGGCTAATTCATATTGAAATTATAGACTTGTAAATTTAGATTTGCTTAGAAATGTATATACTCCTTGGAGATCACTTGCATTTCTTATGCGCAGTAGTATAGTAGGCTAAGTTAATTTCTTTTCTCTCAAATAATAAATTTTGAAATCTTAACTGCTTTATATTGAAATTATAATGTAAATTTACCTTCAGTCTTTATTAAATAGTGTCGGCCTGCTTGGCGGAGTTGGTATAGCGTCGGCCTTCTATGCTCGAGGTTGCGGGTTCGATCCCGGGCCAGGTCGATGGCATTTAAGTGTGCTTAAATGCGACAGACTCAAGCCAGTAGATTTACTGGCATGTAAAAGAACTCCTGCGGGACAAAATTCCGGCACACTGCTGACGCTGATATAACTTCGACAATTGCGAGCGTCGTTAAATAAAACATAACATTTTTTAATATTTATTAAATAGTATTTAAAATGTATCCATGTGCATCAACTACTAAATCTGCCCAAGCGGTTTTATGAAATGCATTAAATTATGATAAATATGATGGCTAACTGTTTGAGCTATCAATACAAATTGATCTCATTGCTTAATCTGATAGACTACAGACACGAAATATTAATGTGAAAATAGTGAAAACGTGTTTAGGTTTCCTCACAACATGTATTTCCGTTTAAATTCGAATTGTTTTATTTTACTATAGGCCTACTTTCTCCATGGTCCTATAGCAGTTAAAGATAAACTCAAGGTACCAGAATACAATCTTGTCATAAAAATATGTAATAATTATTGCCGTCCTTTTGTGACCTTTTCCCCTTCAAAATTTTCCAATTTTCTTTTAGTGGAACTGATATCAGTAAGTTATGATTGCCTTATAGCCTATCCCGTATTTTACCCACACTTCCTTCAGGCTTCCTTCTGAGGTATTTCATAATGTTTTCCTCCGTATTTCATGAAATTTGGTTAATTTATTTATTTTCACTTAAATGAAGTTGAAATATATGACAAGTCGGTCTCGGTAGCGTACTTGGTATAGAGGTGGCCTTCTATGCTCGAGGTTGCGGGTTCGATCCCGACCCAGGTCGATGGCATTTAAGTGTGTTTAAATGCGACAGGCTCATGTTAGTAGATTTATTGGCATGCAAAAGAACTCCTGTGGGACAAAATTCCGGCACACCGGCGACGCTGATATAACCTCTGAGTTGCGAGCGTCGTTAAATAAACCATAATTTTTACCAAATGTATGACAAATTCTATAACAGCAAAGAAATTTTGAATTGCAAAGTTAACCTTGCTTGCAATGTTTTAGAATATAAGAAAAAAGGAATTAAAGTGCCAAATTTGAAGAAAAGTGTTGTTTATTGTAATCAGTATCCTAAGATCGAATGTCCATAGTGAAAAGGTATTTTCAATGATGTTAGAAACAGAAGTCCTGCTGAATTTAAGGCTCAGTTAGGTCTACAAGTTGTTACAAATTTCAGCTTGTCTCATAGGGAGTTTTCCATACATGAAAAAGATTATGTAAAATTTTTTAATGAATGCAAAGCAATCGGTAAATATGAGTAGTGCTCTGATGCTGTAAAAGTTGTTCTAATTAAATATTTTAAGTACAACTTATAATGAAAAATTCTCATTAATTTTCAACCTGTTTATCAATATGTAAAAGTTTCTGAATGAATGCAAAGCAGGTGGTAAGTATTAATAGTACTTTTTGGAAATAATTTCCAATATTTCCCTTATTTTCAGTTTGAAAACTTGGCAACTTTAGATATGCGGAATCAGCCAATTGGCTAGACAGCTTGAAGCTCTCATATGAGCCACTGCAAGGATGCCCGCACTTGTACCTTGCAGATTATAATTTCATACTAATCTCGAATTACGACGAAAAATATAAGAAAAGTGATTTGTTTCTTTCATACTGCCATTCCAGTTGGAGACAACGTCAAATAATTTAAGATATCTCTACACACCTGTTTCATGCTCTCCCCTAGACGTTGTCACGGAGAGGAGGAAAATGGCTGCCAGAAGCACAGTCTCGATGCGCAGCATTGTGTGAAGGCAGACCAAGCCCGAGGTCCCGTGTTTTATAAAGGTACGCCATTGGATTGTGTTGCAACACTTGAATTATAGGGTTTTTCGTATCGTTATCAATAGCTACTTGTAAATCTTAAGCTCTTAATACAAGTACTTATTCTTTACTTTTCATAACCAGACTTTTATATCACTGAAATATATTTATTGCGCAAAGCGACATTGTTTTATTTGGTTAGGTTCAGGTTTGTTTGCTGAGTAATAAAGTCGGCCTTCATGAAAATCTCGTAGACCTACATACCACGCGTCTCGCGGCGATATCCAAAGGATATTATTTCTAGACAAGAACTTTGTATTTTTTATGCTTTATTTGACAAGACTCTCAAGAAGCCTGCATTCTTCTTTTATCCACTAAGTTAATATTTTCTTCGTTTTTTTAATACTTCATGATTACATACATACATACATACATACATGCATACATACATACATACATACATACATACACACACAATTTCATTTCGTTACTCCTTTTCCACATATATTTCAGAAATGGTCAATTTAATTTCAGAAAGCATCATTTGTATTTCATATTCATCAATAGTATTTCAGAACCCGTCAATTATATTTCAGATTCGTCAATTGTATTTCAGAAAGCATTATTTGTATTTCAGATACGTCAGTTGTATTTCAGAACCCGTCAATTGTATTTCAGATCCATCAATTGTATTTGAGAATCCGTCAATTGTTTTTCAGAAAGCATCATTTTGTATTTCAGATTCATCAATTGTATTTCAGAAACCATCATTTGTATTTCAGATTCATAAGTTGTATTTCAGATTCATCAGTTGTTTTCCACATGTATTTCAGAAATGGTCAATTTAATTTCAGAAAGCATCATTTGTATTTCAGATTCATCAATTGTATTTCAGAACCCGTCAATTGTATTTCAGATTCGTCAATTGTATTTCAGAATGCATTATTTGTATTTCAGAACCCGTCAGTTGTATTTCAGATTCGTCAATTGTATTTCAGAAAGCATTATTTGTATTTCAGAACCCGTCAGTTGTATTTCAGATTCGTCAGTTGTATTTCAGAAAGCATCATTTGTTTTTCAGATACGTCTGTTGTATTTCAGAACCCGTCAATTTTATTTCAGATTCATCAATATTGTACTTCAGAAAGTGTCATTTGTATTTCAGATTAGTGATTTGTATTTCAGAAGTTATCAATTGTTTTTCAGAAAGTGTTAATTGTATTTCAGAATAGCATGAGCCAACAATTTTCTAATTTTTTATAATTCTAACATTCATAATAGGATTATGAATAATTATTTTGAACTACTGTAAGTACCTTACTTTAAAAATTACAATACAAATACTGTAGTTTGTAATTCACTGTTTTTCAATGGTATATACATATTTATTTATTTATTGATATTGACAAAATAAATTGCAAAATACAGGAAAGTCAAAACAAAATGAAGCCTAATAAACTCGGTATTGCAAACTCATGATAAACAATGACATAGTTTCCATGACAACAAAAATATAGGATTCAATTATCTGAAATACAATTGACGGGTTCTCAAATACAATAATTGATGAATCTGAAATACAAGTGACACTTTCTGAAATACAATTGACGAATCTGAAATACAAATGACACTTTGTGAAATACAATTGACGGTTCTGAAATACAATTAACGAATCTGAAACACAAGTGACACTTTCTGAAATACAATTAACGAATCTGAAATACAAATGACACTTTCTGAAATACAATTGACGAATCTGAAATACAAATGACACTTTCTGAAATACAATTAACGAATCTGAAATACAAATCACACTTTCTGAAATACAATTGACGAATCTGAAATACAAATGACACTTTCTGAAATACAGTTCACGATCTGAAATACAAATGACACTTTCTGAAATACAGTTGACGAATCTGAAATACAAATAATAATAATAATAATAATTTATAATAATTTATTTATTTAATCTGGCAGAGCTAAGGCCAGTAGGCCTTCTCTTCCGCCCAGCCAGACACTTTCTGAAATACAATTGAAGAATCTGAAATAATAATGGCACTTTCTGAAATACAATTGACTAATATTAATACAAATGACACTTTCTGGAATACGAGTGACGAATCTGATATACAAATGACACTTTCTGAAATACAATTGACGAATCTGAAATACAAATGATGCTTTCTGAAATACAAGTGACGGATCTGAAATACAAATGATGCTTTTTGAAACACAATTAACGAATCTGAAATACAAATGACACTTTATGAAATACAGTTGACGAATCTGAAATACAAATGGCACTTTCTGAAATACAATTGACGAATCTGAAATACAAATTACACTTTCTGAAATACAAGTGACGAATCTGATATACAAATGACACTTTCTGAAATACAATTGACGAATCTGAAATACAAATGACACTTTCTGAAATACAAGTGACGAATCTGATATATAAATGACACTTTCTGAAATACAATTGACACATCTGAAATACAAATTATGTTTTCTGAAACACAATGAACGAATCTGAAATACAAATGACACTTTCTGAAATACAGTTGACGAATCTGAAATACAAATGTTGTCTTCCGAAATGCAATTGATGAATCTGAAATACAAATGATGCTTTCGGAAATACAATTGATTAATCTGAAATACAAATGATAGCCTACTTTCTGAAATACGTCTGGAAAAGTTGTAGTTACATTTTTGTTTGTGTATCTGAAAATGTCAAGGAATCTTAACAGACAGATGAATAATTATAATTATATTGATATTTGACGTGGAATGAGAAACCACGGTAAAGCTGCGGTTTGTTTAGGACTATCATCGCCGGGCTCACATCGCTGGCGATTGTCGCCTGGAGTTTCTAACAGTTACAATGAATGCGCACGGTTTCTTTACAGCCATGATTGCCAACTTAGATCGTTGGACGGGACACAGATCGCTGGAGGTTACTTCTGAAGCAAATTCAGGACGCACATCGCCGCATACATGTTCAATAATAGATATTTAGAGGAGGCCATGTAGATATATTGAATCGAGTTATGACAGCAAAACAAACGAGAATTGACAGCGCTGTACGCTGATAAAAAAAACCACTTCCTGACGGTCATCGCCAGCGTTTATAATCGCCGGCGATGTGCGTTCGGCGATGATCGCCGTAAACAAACCGTAGCTTTAGAGTACTTACTTACCAAGCCATTGATATAGTTGTGACATAAACTGCTCTTCTTTCCTAAATTTACATTAATTTTGGGGAAAAAAATATCCTCAATATTAAAAGTTACTTCCAAAAAAATTAATTGTTTACAAAGAAAAGATAATAACAGTAATTACATTTCATGCTAGTGGCAAGTATGTTCACAATTCGGCCTTCGATATTAATATGCAGTTAAGTTTCAGGAGAGATAGTAATACATTTTATGATTGAATTTACTCGAACATAAATTGCATAGAGTCGTTTGAAGACATCTCGACACGCTAAGGAAAAAAATGTTAATTTTGGGACCAATTTATGAAAAATTTATTCTAATTTTTTTCCCTAATGGACATGTTTTCCATGTATTTCACATATCTGGTGCCAGTGTGATCATTTGAAGGGTCCAGGGAAAAAACCAGGTAAGTCACTTTTTCCATGAAACCTATTTTCTTCGCTGAAAGAGTTGACTTACCTACTTCTTTTCCTGTACGCCAAAAATTTGAAGGCAAATAAACCCATAACTAATATGTTTCTTTTCCTGTTTCATACCTCTAAACGATAGTCCTTTCCATAGAGAATCTAATGGCACCTCAAACTCCATCTCGTCAAAAAAGTGACTTACCTGATTTTTTCCCTGGACCCTTTTATATCACTATATTAGAAAAAACGTTAAATTGATGCCGAAGTGTCGACTTCTTCCATAATGAGGGAGATTTCGACATTGTATTAACATAGTCTAGTATATACAGTCACGAAGTTGTGAGGTTGCCAGGAACAATAGATTGTGCCAGTACTATTTCGCATTGTCTGTAATGAGGCGATATTAGCGATCCTAGTGGTTAGCAACTACTTATGAATGCCTATTTACTATGTATTGAGCTTCGTGACTGTGTATACTAGACTGTGGTATTACAATAACTATTTATGCAACAAGATGCGAAATACTAGCGTTTTAAGCACGAGAAGTGTTTAAAACGCTTGTTTGGGACGTGTTTCATACAAGATTTTTTAGACGTCGCTCGAGAATAAAATAATAAAATTGTTGCTTCGTTCTCTCAATGGCGAACTTCTGATGTTAAAGATGAAAGAGTATTACATTCGTATGAAAAGAGATCGATTTCACGGCATTCGGATATGTAGTAGGTCCAGGCTAAGGTGATGTTTTGCTGGTTATTGGGAAGTTTTTGTCACCGGCGTATAGGGAATAGTCCCTATTCGCTGCCGTCACCCTCATTGAGGGCAGATTATGTTGTTAAATATGTATATATGTGGTGCTGCTTGTCATGTAATTTTGGAATATACAATTATTACAACGAAAATGATAGGCCTAAATACAATTAGAAAAATGAATGATTCAAAAGTGAATAACGTATGTATAAAATCTCCAAGTGTTGTAATTTCCAATTTAAGTAATTGTGTTGCGAATATTTATAATAAATAAATAGTTGGAATAATTTATGTTTTCAGTATTTCTAATTAGCGTGTTTAAAAGTACTTTTAGGCACGGAAAATTCTTTTAAACACGCTAATTTATGGATGCGGAAATCAATGGCATTTCGATACTAAAATGATAATCGAAAAGTCGTCATTATGAAACGTAGAGCACTTTACTATACAAACAGAACAATCCACCGTTTTTAATCCCATAGTCAAGGCGACATTACAATTTTAACGTGAGGTCGTGTGCAAGGACAAGATGATGTATGCATGTTTGAGGTTGGGAGACAGTAAGCTTTCACTGTTATAGTTGACTGTGAAATAAGCAAATACAATATGAAATAAATCCATGTGTAAGAATTGAAGCGGGCTAGCGGCGAGGTAGAGGGCTGGCCTCGCATTCCGGAGGTTCGGGGTTCGATCCCAGGGGTCAGCAATCCTAACTGAGGTTTTTCATGGTTTCCTCAGTTATTTCCAGGCAAATGCCGGGATTGTACCTCTTGAAAGTCCGGCCATGGACGGCGATCCTTCCCTTAATCCTTTCATATGTGAGAGTGAATGCTGTGTAATGTCTTAAATGCTTGTGTTGTATCGGAGGTGGCCCTGGCATTGAGCTGATCCCTCATCCGGGGAGGCCCTCCATGTCCTTGTGTGGTCAAAAAAGTATGTATGTGATCCATAGATTAATTCCTCTCCCGACAGGTCGCGGCCCTGGGAGGCCCGGGTGGCGTGGGTCGTGTAAATACATCTAGAAGGGAGAGGTTAAACTGAGAGAAAGAAATAAAGAAAGAAAGAAAGTAAAGTAGCCCCTATGTGGTTAATATTCAGATGAAAATTAATTAATTCAGTATCTAATTCAGAAATATAAAGTAAAGTAGCACCTATATGGGTTAATATTTAGATGAAAATCAATTAATTCAGTATCTAATTCAGAAATATAAAGTAAAGTAACCCCTATGTGAGTTAATATTTAGATGAAAATTAATTAATTTAGTATCTAATTCAGAAATATAAAGTAAAGTAATCCCTATGTGAGTTAATATTTAGATGAAAATTAATTAATTTAGTATCTAATTCAGAAATATAAAGTAAAGTAACCCCTATGTGAGTTAATATTTAGGTGAAAATTAATTAATTCAGTATCTAATTCAGAAATATAAAGTAAAGTAGCCTCTATATGGGTTAATATTTAGATGAAAATTAATTAATTCAGTATCTAATTCAGAAATATAAAGTAAAGTAACCCCTATGTGAGTTAATATTTAGATGAAAATTAATTAATTCAGTATCTAATTCAGAAATATAAAGTAAAGTAACCCCTATGTGAGTTAATATTTAGATGAAAATTAATTAATTCAGTATCTAATTCAGAAATATAAAGTAAAGTAACCTCTATGTGAGTTAATATTTAGATGAAAATTAATTAATTCAGTATCTAATTCAGAAATATAAAGTAAAGTAACCCCTATGTGAGTTAATATTTAGATGAAAATTAATTAATTCAGTATCTAATTCAGAAGTATAAAGTAAAGTAACTCCTATGTGAGTTAATATTTAGATGAAAATTAATTAATTCAGTATCTAATTCAGAAATATAAAGTAAAGTAACCTGTATGTGAGTTAATATTTAGATGAAAATTAATTAATTCAGTATCTAATTCTAAAATATAAACTAAAGTAACCCCTATGTGAGTTAATATTTAGATGAAAATTAATTAATTCAGTATCTAATTCAGAAATATAAAGTAAAGTAACCCCTATGTGAGTTAATATTTAGATGAAAATTAATTAATTCAGTATCTAATTCAGAAATATAAAGTAAAGTAACTCCTATGTGAGTTAATATTTAGATGAAAATTAATTAATTCAGTATCTAATTCAGAAGTATAAACTAAAGTAACCCCTATGTGAGTTAATATTTAGATGAAAATTAATGAATTCAGTATCTAATTCAAAAATATAAAGTAAAGTAGCCCCTATGTGGATTAATGTTTCGATGAAAATTTATTTATTACAAAATAGGCTAGATACTATGTCAATTAAAGTTGAAAGCAAATACAATTAAAAAATTTAATGTACACACGGAGACTCGAACCCTCGAGCTTTCAATATAAAGACCAGCATTTTCACCATTATACTACTAGGACAACAACGAATTACACTCTATATGAAGTAGTGCAGTCTGAATAAATGTTTCAATGAATGCACTTAAAATCCCCTGACGACTACTGAAAATTAAGAATTAAAAAAAATGTTTATTTAACGACGCTCGCAACTGCGAAGATTATATCAGGAATAGCCGGTGTGCCAGTAAATCTGACATGAGCCTGTCGCATTTAACCACACTTAAATGCCATCGACCTGGACCGCGATCGAACCCACAATCTCGAGCACAGAAAGCCAGCGCTATACCCACTACGCTACCCAGGCCGACGACTACTGAATGAAAATATTGAAATCACATTTCATTTCTTGGAATATTTCACTATATAATATGTAGAATCATACTTATTCAAAGGTAATTAATTATTTATTGTTGGTGTCCAATCCTTGCGTCTCGAATTTGAGCCGCTTATTTCTTCTTTCTTTGTCAGCAGGAAAATGGTACAATTTGTAGACTCCATGGCTACAGTTATTATTTGTACAATTTGGGAGCAGTACAACCAAGCATTGCGTAAAATTAATAATAGCGCCAACTTTAGAAAAACATTAGGTGGGCTGAATATTTAAATTTTAAGTTAAACTCAATAAATCTCATAAATATAAGTGGTAACAATATTAAAACGACAAATTATTGGGTGAACTCTGGCCCCACAAGACCATAATAGGTTGGCGCCACTGAATACACCGTATCCACACTAAGAATATACAGAAATAATAGTTTATAATTTCACAACCGTATATTATAATTCCTTAAGATAAAGCTCAATCAATAGAAAAACTCTCCAAGATTTCGTTCATACCTTTTCCATGGCCATTGTTGTGTGCAATGTTTTGTTTCAAGCTTATTGTTGCATGAATGAAAATATGCATATATCAGTCTAGTTCCTTGTCAATAGAGATGTGGACGGTACAGCAATAAGTTCAATGAGTACTCTGCTTTGCAGAATTGAATTCAGTTACGCGTGTTCAGCGGCGCGTACGGAGAGAATGGAATGTGGATCCTCCTACACGTAAATCCATTTACGAGTGGGATAGAACTCTACAAGATAATGGAAGCTTGATTTCAAAGACAGGAAACATTCTAAAAACATGTGGCCGAAATTACTGTGGATCAGATGCGTGAATCATTTGCTAGAAGCCCACGTAAATCAATTAGGCAGGCTAGTAGAGAACTACAGATTCCTCGTTCAACAGTTCACAAGACGTCTTCTTCTGCTTCAGCTCCTTCATCAACACAAACCCTATGATTGTCGCAAGACAGCTAATTTCTGTGATGAGATGATTCGGCGTATCGATGAAAATCCCAGATATGTCGATTTGTTGCTATTCAGTGATGAAGCAAACTTTCACGTTTGCGGGAAGGTTAATCGTCATAATTGCCGCAAATGGGGTTTTCAGAATCCCTACTGAGTGACTGAACATGAAAGGGACTCGCCAAAAGTCAATGTCTGGTTGAGAATACACAAAAAATGGAGTAACTGGTTCATTCTTTTTTTATGGAGCCTACAGTGACGGGAGTCACGTACCTTGATATGCTGGAGAACTTTGCTATTCCGCAATTTCCGCCAGGTTTAACATTTCAGCTGGATGGTGCTTCACCACATTTCTATCGAAATGTTAAAACGTTTTTGGATGTAACCTTCCCAAGAAATTGGATTGATAAGGGTGGGCCAACTTCCTGGCCGCTTAGATCTCCGGATTTAACTCCTTGAATTTTTTTGCGTGGGAATTTATTAAAAATTTTGTGTACAGCAGAAAAGTTCGTAATTTGATTGATTTGAGACAGAGTATCATTCAAGCAGTTGAGCTTATAACATCTGATATATTGGTGAACAGCTGGCGAGAGGATGAGTACTTGTCGAGCTATAAATGGTGCTCATGTTGAAGCGTATTAGTGGAAATAAAAACTTCTTCAGTTACTCTACATAATACAGAAGAAATTTATTTAATGTATCTTATCCAAGTTACGATATAAGCTGTTATTTCTGTATACTTTTAGTGTGGACACAGTGTATATACTGTATAGTTAAATGTTTAAAACTAAAATGCATCCACGTGTCAGATCTTTTACTTTCCACATTGTTGTTTCCGCCACACAGATATCACGTGACGTCACTCGCTTGGGAATCAATATGGCGGATTGTTCTGCTCGGGGAATATAGTGCTTTAATGAAACGACTGTCTAAAAACACAAATTTTGCTCGTGAAATATAAATATTTTATCATAATCTTACTCCCGTCGGTCAATGTGCATTTTTCATAGGTGCCATTTTCTTTCTTAGAAGTGTCGAGATCTTCCAAAAAGACCCTATATATTTCATTTATCAAGCTAGTAGATTGATTGTTTTGTATCTGAAAGGTCCTACTTCGATACCCAATGGAGGCTACTGTTAGGCTTTTCCCATGTAAATTATGGAAGAGTATATAAAGATAAACAATGACCGACTCATTCCATATTCCTTTCTTATCTCTGATTCACAATTACCTCATCGCCTCTCCGACATTGAATAATCTCCGCAGTTAAAAGTGGCTTTGAATAGAACAATGAATCAAGAAACTGATGAGAAGTTGACCTGCAGTGCACTACAGATAAGAAGCTACGAAACTATGCGCTGACTCATCCTGCTTTGACCCGAAGCCAATCATCATTAGTCGGTATCACAATTCACTCTCTTAGCAGATATGATAGGCTAATTATTGGTATGATTTGTCTCACAAGTTACTTAACGAAATAATTAGGCCTATAAAGTATGTTGAAAATTGTTATTTTATTATTGTAACTATTCTTCTTCCTTGCCTTTTCGGTGCGGTTGGGCTTCCATCTCCATTAACACAGGAGATCGTCCAGTACTATAAAGATTACGTTACCAGCGACTAACGTACGCATTCATCAGAACTAAACAATCATGTCCATCCCGATTCCTCACATAGCCAGAGTTCTACACACTTCCTCTTCCGCAATTCTAGAAAAATTGGCGGGGCTAGGCTTGGCGTTTGTCTCATCCGGCATTCACCCCTATTACCATTTAATCACTCAATCATCAATATGAGGGAAACTGTCATATCCACTCCGGGAGACTCATAGGCGGAGAGAACAGTTTCCTTGGGGGGGGGGGGAGGAGGCAAAACCATAGAATCCCGATATAACGAGATTATGGGAGACATCATTTATCTTCTCCCTCCGTTATAGCTTTACCTTGGTACAGTATATCTGAATATGATCATTTAATAAAGGTATTGTAAAATAAAGTAAAACCCTAGATTATATATGTAACAGATGGCTCATCCCTATGTTAAAATCGGCAGCACTTTGAAGAGAACAACCACCAGGATCGCTACTCGTTCGCCGGAAATGAACACGAGATGGTAGTCCAGTCGCTAATGCAATTCAAATGGAATTATGACGTGACTCCTTATGTAACAACTAGATGGCAGCATAGTAAACAAAAATTGTCAAAGCCTATAAGGCCGAGCTGTCTAGGTATATATGATCTAGGCAGTGGTTGTCAGCACTCGCTGAAATGTGCAATGGGTACGCAGTGCCGTCCCGTGTGCAACAGGGACAGATAGAGAGCATTCCCGCTAGCAGCTACGAGAGCACTATAGTGCACTGCGTTTTCAGCGAGGCTAGCCCCAGCGTGCTCTGTGCTGACGACCTCTGACCTAGGGTAAAACTGTAACAAAATGTACAGACAATTTTACTTTTTTCCTCTTGTACGGAGGAGATATCCGAAGGCTTGCACTGCAGCCTGAGGCTTATTGTGCTTACCACTTCTATTCTGTGAATAATTGGGTAGCCATACGGCTGTCGTTTTGTACAAGTACAGCACGCCGCACCGTGAACTTAACCCAGGTTTTTGTATGAATGATGTCTGAATTAATAATGGCGAAATGAGTCCGAGGTCCAATACCGAAAATTATCCAGCAATTCTGCTTCAATTGGTTGAGGAAAAACCCCAACAAGTAACTTGTCCCAACCAGGATTTGAACCTGGGTCCGCTCGTTCCATGGCCAGACGTGCTAACTATTACTCCACAGCGGTGGACCAATTTTACATTTACTTTAATCTGTTTATTTAAAAAGCAAGATATATGAAATGTAAACACTAATTATTTTATTTAATCTCGTCTTTAAGTTTACACATTATACCGGGATCACTTTTCTTTTTTCTGCATTATTTTGCAGTATGTTATTCATATTTGTCCAAGTGGCTGCCTTAACACCTACAGAGTTTTAACACATTAGTACAGGCTGTTACAAAAAGCATTTAGTGCTTCCATACCTCAAGTGAGGTATAGGAATTCTTATACATTCAGAAATTTAAAATGAATGTTGTAGTCCAGACACATGGTCTAAAGACATTAATTCGTCAATTTAAGCACAGAAATTTAATCATAAACAAAAGCAAGAAAAATCTTTTGAATTCAATATTTTCTAATGTCAATAGAAAAAAAAGAGTTCAGCCAAGTTTGGGTGGGTAGTGCCCCCCGTGCCCCTCCATAACTCCACCTATGGGGAGACTGTATCATAACCAGATTTATTTAATCCTCCCCTAACCTAATGGCCACTAATATCCATAGGTAAATTATACTGTATAACAAGTTTAAAGGCAGTGTTGCTTCACAATGTTAACTTGAACACTTGTTTACTGCTCACGCTGCTGGTGGAATGAAAAAAACATATGAGAACATGAAATTACTTTAAAACTGTAGGGGAGACTTGTTGTACCTTTAAATACTTTTCACATTTCATTTTTTTTAATTTTGGGAAATGGAATTTTTAAAATGAAAAAATGCTTTAAATAATTATTGAATATTCCTTTACAACTTCCTGTATGTATTTTCCTGTTTTACAGATCTATTAAGGATGGGAAAAATAAAATGAGGGATATGTAATGTGTTCAAAGGTACAACAGGTTCATGTACCTTGGAACATACCCTCTTGTAAGTTGGAACACATGGAATATAGGTGGAAATATAGCTGTAAAAACTGACAATCATATTTAAAATGCATTTTCCATCATAAAGCAGAGCAGGCTTCTCTGCTCTGATTGAGATTTTATTTCCTGGAGGAGCAGTAACTGCTTTAACAGCTTTCTTCAAGGCATCCGGATCAATTGGGGGCCTCTTAACTCCAGACTTACTTCGTGACATGATCTTAAAATAAAAGAAAAACAAAAACCGATAGTATCGTGTACTTTGGAACATGTTTCATGATATAAGATGTTTTGTGTTCAAAGGTACAAGAGGGTGCATTTTTAAACAAATATGGCTCCCAAAACTAGAGATTCGAATAAATCATGGAAATTAAAATATATTGTTACTCTCCAGATGATAGGGAACACACCGTACTTGAAAGATATTAACAAATAATGCAATCTGGTTTTGTGTTAGAAAACATATATGAATGAACGAAATGTTTACTTTTGGTGCTAAAAAAACTTTTGTTCACGGAACCCACACTTTGCAGCAAATCAAACTAGAACTACGACCAGAGCTGCTTAGTGGCTTTCTCTACAGTCTACTTCAATTTGAGTCCTCTAGGTAGCAGCAAAAATTAAAAAACAAAAAATGTTCAAAGGTACACTGTGCTAAAAGTACAACAGTCTCCCCTACATTACGCAAAATAAAAGCAATAAATCTCTGGATACCTTAAAGTAACAGGATTACTACTAGACAAGTAGAGTGGTTTCACAAAATTTTTCTGTTTTCTATGTGACTGAGGTGATCTAAGTGAGTAAGAGAGTGGCCAGTAGAGATGTTGCCATGTAATTTGTCCGGGACGCTGAAACCAATTTCTGGACAGTCACTTCTATTTTCAGAGCATGTGACGGGAGTCTTCCCCTTTCTACACTCCTCTCTCCGATACTGCTCCCAGCCGCTTAGACACGCTTAGCTTACATGCGGCTGATCAGGCTGTACGCTCCACCTTCATGTCCGTCTACCCGCCCTCCCGTCACCATCTGCGCGCCTCGCGGACAAATTACATGGCGACATATGTAACCTACGCTTGGTGTCGGGGAAATGAGAGTCAAATATGGAGCATTAGTTCAAAAGGTACAATTTTCCTACCGCCAGTTCACATTAACCCTTAACTACTGTGGACAGTCTGCTAGACCGCTCCCTCTTTCCCCTCTTCTCTATTTTTTTT
The DNA here is from genome assembly GCF_040183065.1 of Periplaneta americana. Taxonomy (NCBI): domain Eukaryota; kingdom Metazoa; phylum Arthropoda; class Insecta; order Blattodea; family Blattidae; genus Periplaneta; species Periplaneta americana. The sequence goes on from NC_091119.1 coordinate 70,321,824, forward strand.
ATCTTAGCTTCAAGCCAATTCCTCCTTTGCTTTGTCTACTTTTCAGTTCGGATGAGACCTGCATCACGAGAAGGTTACCAGCGTTATCTCAATTTTTTTTTCTGGGGTTCCTATTTTATTTTATTTGAAAACCGGGACATATGAAAAATACCACCTCACTAAAAGCATGAAATATTTTGTAAAAAAAGCGGGACTCTCAAAAAAAGGGAAAAATCTCAGCATTATTAACTAATTAAAGTTGAATTATTAAAGTATTAAACTGAAGTACCTACTACTGAACTACTTGTATTTTATTTTCATCACAGCATAGTAATTTGTATATACATACAGATATTGTTGAACGCTCTGCTGAAGTAGATGCACAGTCAGAATATATTATACTCCGCGTCAGTAGAAAATGCATCTGAAGGTCAAATCCAAAGACTTTCCCCTCCGTCCAGCGAGCCTAAGCTCGATTCACATTATACGTCACATCACCGTCACATCACGGACCAGCAGCGTTGCATCAAAACATTGTACAATGCGTTTTGTATGGTAGCGTTCACATATACAGGCAACGTCACAGCCCATCAACGGCACGGACCGTCTGGGATTCTCGAGGAGAATGTTTTGATGTGACGTGGACGGTTTGATAGCGTGAATTGTTTATGCTGTCTTCTTCCTCCCTGTTATTTATACTCGCTTTAACATCTTTGGTCATATTGCTAGTATCTTTTGATTGAAATCCGAAGGTCTGTTCTATTGTTGTGAACTAGATGGTGACTATATGTATTACTGATTTGTTATGAATATGATTTCCGTGATGAATGAGGCCGATTCAATCTTGTCAGGTCCAGAATGCAAAGTGAGGTGGGTTTCATTAAGGGATCAGTTTAGAAAGGCATTAAAAAAGAGGAAGACTAAGAGCGGACAGGCAACCAACACCGAAAAAAAAATGGAAATATGAAGATTATATGTTATTTCTGATCCCGTTTATTAAAGAAAGAGAAACTATAGGAAACGTTGAACCTCAAGGCAGTGACGATTCGAACAATCAAGGAGAAGAAGAAAGTTTGAACAATGATACAAATGAAGAGACTGCAGAGATTGCTGCTTCACATCCACAGGACTTAAGAAAATCAGTACTGCCAGAAGCAAGAACACTGATCCTCTAGTTACAGGGTCACAAAGGCATCCAAAGAAAAAGGTGCAGGAGAAGGAAACAGCGTCATCTCTCGTTATGAAATATTTATTAGAAAACAATGAAAAATAAAAGCAATTGACGTCTACCTGCAGTGCGGACCCAATAAATGCATTTTTCAACGGCATAGCTGCCACAGTGAAACAGTTTTCACCATTAAGACAAAATCTGGCAAAATCAAAAATTTTCAATATAATTTCTAATCTTGAATACGAAGAAATTCAAGAAAGGATGTTCCAGTCCCAAAGCAATGAGCAGCCTTCGATTTCTTCAGCACCACCAGTTCACTATCAGCATCCCGTGCTGCAGCACAATCAGCTGCAAACAGATAGGGTTTCTTATCGGACGACCTCAACTACGTCACATGATCTGACAACTATGCAAACACCGTCGCCTACACCATCACACGTGTCAGGAATATCATCATTTCAAACCTACTATTAACAATTTTCCCCTGTGGAATAATTAACGTTTTCCTGTGAGTGATTTTATGCAAGGAATGACAAACAATAATTTGTTCTAATTGACATAATTACTTTTCCATTTCATTGTTTAGACTACAATCTAGAAGGACTTACCTTAAACAAACCATCAACTTTTCTTTTGCTGAAATTGCTTCTCTAAATGTTGTGTTTTGTTTTTGTATTTGTATTTCTATTTTTTGAAGAAAAATATAAAACTGATATTTTGACATTCTAAAATACTTATAGAAGCAATTTTCATCATCCTCCAACTGTCGGTATAGTGTATGATATTCACCTATATTCTTCCTCTTTCTGAGCAATTCTTTCATCCATATTCTGTTTCGTTTTCTTCTTACGGCCTCTTCTTCGTCCAACAAGACAGCAATCATCGCAAGTTTTTGTTTGCTAAATATCGGCATTGTTCGAGAGCACAGTTCCTATAGTCTTGATGGCGGCAAACTGACGGTCACTTACCGTTAAATGTGAATGAGTTTGCATTGGACGGTGATGGTCCGTGACGGTGATGTGACGTATAATGTGAATCGAGCTTTAACTTCGTGCGATGTTGCGAGTGTATGTGTTATCTCTACCTCAACCCACGCACGTTTTGACTCAACATAGGTCACGCAGTGTCAAATGATGGTGCTATATGCATATAAGGAAAACATTGGTCTTTTATCGATAGCCGTATTGAAAGCAGCGTGTTAATTGTGCAGTGTCATTACTCTTTAAATTCCTGTCTATGGTATTGTTTTATTATTTTTCATTTTTATTTAGCTATTTTCGTTTATTGCTCATTTTGACATTATGGAAGGTGAGGCTGGATCATCTACTATCTACAGTACGATTATTTAGTCCTGACAGTCGCCGGAGATGTGCGCCTGGGTCAGGCGAGTCCATTTAGTTACGCCAAGGGGTGTTTGGGTTAGTCACTCGCTTGTCTTCGAAGCGATCAGATGTCATGCGTGCGGTAGAGAGGTATGTACAATTAAGTTGTACTGCATTACTTTACCGATCGCTCGCCCTTACCACTACTCCGGAGCTCTCCCCACTACTACTATTATTTTCCCTCTTTCGCGTCGCTGAGCTGTCAGGACTAAATAATCGGCCTGTACACTACACCAGTTTAAAAAGGCAAACGAATGGGACAATGTGATTTGCGAAGTACAACAAAAAAAACCGTTTACAATGTGTACAACTTTCTTAAAGGTCTTGCGGGACATCCCGAAAAAATTGCCACCATTGATTTTAGAAAGTTCAAGATCTGAAAGTTCAAGATCAAGATCTGTGAAATTTCCAAACGAACTGTAAACAAGGTTTCGAGGAAGCGCTAAAATCTACAGAACAAATTGTGAAATTTTGTTCTTCTAGGAAATCAAACGACATCGTCATGTGACAGATCTCAATGACTTCGATAAAGATGTGTTGCGCCGTTGTATTGCATCGGAAATGAACATATTTCGTGCAGCCATATTAGATTGAATACATTTGAGCTTTCCACGCTGTGCTCTGTCGCTCCCGCTTTACGTCTGCACTATTCAGGGTGTTTCCGGGCTGGTGTTACAAACTTTCAGGGATGATGGGGAAGGGCGCTTGTATCAATTTGAGATAAGAAATGACTGATTGGAAGTTATAAGCAAAAATAGTTTTGTGGAAATGGAATTGTAATTTCGCAACACGTGCCCTCCTTCCCTTAACTTTTGGAACAGTCGTGGAAAGATGGTATGGGCCGGATGTCTCCTACGTGAGTACTTGCCCGATACAATCTGTGAGCTTGTCTACTGTTCCCATTAGCTCATCCGTATTCAAAAATCAGGTCTGCATATTCCGCTCTCGTGAACTCCTCCATTTCATTAGGACTGATCGACTGGACACTGCAACTTGTACACATATACTGCTGTCTACAAACGTGCATATCAGGACCGACCATGTCCGTTACACATTACGCTATCTGCATTGCTTTAGTGTAGTTTCCTGTCCCACACCTCAGATAGTGCACTGATCGGAATACTGTAAGTAGACAACGTAAACAACGTCAGATGAATACAGTATATGTAAGATGTATAGATAAATTCACACAAATCGTCGATTTCTTAGTAAAAGTGACCAAGTCCAAAATGCAAAATTGTTGGGAAAAGGCATTTAAAGGTTTAATGATCTATCCAAAGATAACTGTACTTCTTTACATGTTAGTAATAAGTTATTTTGAAGGTAAATGTGCTATATTATTAGTTTTTAATATAAAATTATGTCTTAAATTTTCATAATGCTTGGAAGCCTTGGAATGTGACTTGGCCAGTTTTACCAAGAAACCGACGAAATAAGGTGTACAGAGGAATAAAATTATTCCATTTACACACAACTATTTTTGCTTGTAACTTTCGACTCGGTCATTTCCGGACCAGGATTCCTTATGTCAAATTGATACATGTGCCCTTCCCCTTCATCCCTGAAAGTTTGTAACACTAGCCCGGAAACAGCCTGTATATTTAACATGTATGGGCAAATGTTTTCATAATGGGTATATTTCTCATTGTTTCAAAGAGCAGCTATATGTTATTGAGATTAATCTACTTGGGCAGTAATATGATATTTAACATATATGGACAATATCTCGAAAACATATATTTCTGATTTTTAAAGAATAACTAATTGTACTTGGGATTAATCTATTTTGTGGAAACGTATATAAACATTTATGAACTAACGTTTGCATAATGTGCATATTTCTCATATTTTGAAGAGTTGTTGCATTACACAGACAGCTAAACTATTTTATGAAGATATATTATACAGTATTAAATATTAGGAGTCAATATTTTCGTAATGGGTATATTTCTTCAAGGACGGTTATATTGTACTGGGGATTAATCCAATTTATGTAGCATAACTTGTATAGTAAAATATATAGATCAATGTTTTCATTCAGGGGTATAGCATGCAGTGCAAGAGTTTCGCTGGAAATTATATTTCTGTAAACATCTTACGATTGAACAAAAGCGGCAAATATGCATTGACCTTGAAGTGAATATTCAATTAATGGAGACTACTCCGCGTCAGTAGAAAATGCATCTGAAGGGTCGCGTCCGAACTCTACATCAGATCAACAGGCAAGCGTCTCACCCGACTGACAAGGGAAGTATCGCACCCTGCATGCCGAAACTTTAGTGACATAATCGATGTGCTACGAGAAGACCACGTGCAAAATTTTAGCCGCCTGTTTTCACTGCAAGGCCCCGAAATCGAAGCTGGAATCCTTCTGTGGTCAGACGATAACGCAGTGCAGTTGGACATCCCTGTCTCACTGGCGAGCGGAGTAGAGTGCGCGTGTGAAATGGAGTAAACTCTCTCGCGTCCCATGGTGTCAATGAAGCATAAACAAGAGACACAAGTGACTCGTACTGATTGAATATTGAAAACACAATTCTTTTCGGCCGCATTGTTTCTTCATAGTTTCAAACAATATTTCACGGGTACTACAAATTCAGGAGGTCGTTCTGTTGTGTATCTGCTTGCAAACCAAGATTATCTTATTATATCCCGGAATCGTGCAGATGAAAATTGAAAATGGATAAAGGATTGCAATTTAAGTATGGTGTCCCTATGTCAAACTTCGGCGTGAATATCTTCGCGCATCGCTATTTTTTCTGATAAGCGATGGTAAAGTGCTTTCCACTGCCGGAAGAAGAACTTATCAAGCGGTTGGGTTTTTCTCATAGTACCAAGAGGAATCTGGAGCAATTCGATGGTCTTCTAGCATGTTCAAAACGAACAAATAGTTTCTTACACATAAGTTTTTTTTTATGTTCTATAGGATGTGTCGTTATATTTTTCATCTGCTTCTTCCATAAATATAGTTACCACTCTGATGTAACGCGACGGAAGTTCCTGCGAAAGTATGATATTGAATGGCGGTTTTTACCACATTCATTCAGCCAGAATTTCACAGCTTCCCTCTTGTAGTCCATGCTGACACCTACATTTACATTTTTTTTTTACAGGGGTTGGGACATAGCTTGAACTGAACGATTTGTAGGGGGACTGACTGTTCGTATCACTGGCTTCTGGGGATTCACTGTCTGACTCGAATATCGAACTCGGACCTGCAACATTACCTGTGGCAGGAGCAAGGGTCTTGCGATCGCTATCACTGTCACTTGAATCACAATCACTTCCTTCACATACGTTGAGAGTTGTCTCCTCATACCGGTCCACTCCTGTACAACTACAGTATTTTTAATCAGTTCAATCATGAACTGGGCCGTTTCCTTTTTTTTTTTTTTCGCGTTTATGTTTCCCGAAGACGAAAGAATATTCTTACGGAAATAACTCGTGGCGAACTCAAATAGATTAATCGAATTTACGTCTTGCTCTGTGGAACTCATTGCAACAGTTCTCCTTTCTTATACAACCCTCAACATCGAACCCTGTAGCCGTCCGCTTGTATTACTGGCCTTGATTCACATGCTTCTGTTCGCTGCTGGTTGCCACCGTTCCACTGGCTTGCACACAGGAAGGGCTGTCCATTCCAACCTGTAGCGACTAGTATCCACTTCCCTATTGCTTATATGTATAATTCCGGGGTTTATTTCGGGGCCTTATAGTGAAAACAGGCAGCTAATATTTTGCATATGGTCTTCTCGTAGCACATCGGTTGTCACCAAAGTTTCCAGGCAAGTTTCGGCATTCAGGATGTGATACTTCCCTTGTGAGAAACACAAATCCCTATAATTGCGTAAAGCGTTATGCGGTTATGATTGTTATTGTGAGCATTGTTTGGATTGTCAACATGTTTGTGATTTGAAATAAAATGTTCATATTTCTTTTCTTTTCTGCCTTTATATCAATATACAATCACTTCCTTATTCCGCGAGGTCTACCCTCGAGACAACAATGCAATTGATAGTGGAAACAACAAAATTCACACATCAGTATGACGCCAACGAGTTGTTTGAAATTGTAATGTCATGGGTTCATTTGGAAATTAATATCACATTAAGTACTTTATAATTATAAGATTATGTTGAATTAACTATTTTTGTATTGTACTCCCCCGTATTTATTAATCACCTCCGTTTTTGTACGAATAATAGCATCGATTAAATTGCAATTAACTTGAATACTTTGTTAATCTTCCCAGCTTGAGCGAAACAACGTGACGCTTATAGCTCGCGCAAGGAACGATTACCGAAAAACAGTGGTGGCGTTACTGTCTGTTTTGACGTGTGTATGTAGGCACGACGAGGGGGCAAGAGTTACGGGCCGATGGATCTCTTCCGAGAAGATGAACAAATGAGGACATTGCTGTGGAATAAATAATGGAGAAAAATTCGACTCTAATTAATTGCGCAACATATGTTTACGAATGAAATAATGATACCGTGCGATACAAGACATGCATTCACATGCAATGGAACAAACTAAAGTCATAATGTAACATCAACAACGCAAGACTGATTCTATCGATGTTATTTCTCTTCCGACTGTACTCTTGAATATCATTCAAGATATCTCGTGACCTTTCCTGTCGCCCGCTCTTCCTTATCGCAGTGTTTCATTCGCATTCCTTCCGTCGGTATTCCCTGCTTGCGAGACCTATACCGCATATGTGACGTAGCGAGCTTGGATGACATCACCGTATTGACAAAGTGTGATCAGATTACTTAAATTTCATTCTCGTGAACTTTTCATTTTAGGAGTAAATACACAACTCTTCAAAAACATCTCTGATGTAGGTATAGCAACAAATTAATTATTCGCTAAAGCCTCGTTCACACTTTTCAAGTTGACTTGAAATCAATTAACGGCTTGAATTCAAGTTTCAAGTGAAATTGAGTCTCTTTTTACTTGACTTGAAAGGACACTTGAAACAAGTTCAAGAGTGTGAACGTCACTTGATAACTTGAATTCAAGGATAAAGCGCGGCAATTTAAATTAACAGCTGTTTTAAGAGCGTTAAATTACAGCTGATTGTTTTTTTGTTCTACTGGGAACGTAAAAATAGTAGGAAACAATAGTAAGTGAAATAATGACTAAATATTTTAGTTTCTGAAGATGTATAAAACTGCGAAGGCCTGTGAATTATAGAAACTGCTAAGTTTCGTAACAGAAATGCAAAGGAAGCTGCCAAGGAGGGAAGAGTTCATTGAAATTGAACAGCAGAGATTTTAATGTGTACACAGATGAGATATGAAAGAAAACTAAAAACCATTAAACTGTAGATAGAGAAGAAGTGAGGGAGATAGGAGGGATTAAGAAGAGTGTTTCTTGAAGGGATGACATTTTTCGGTCGAAACTGGCATAGTTCAGTGTGGCTGATAATTTTTTTTTTTTTTTTTTTTTGGGAACTGTAACAGCTTCAAGATAATCATTTTTAATTATGGTAAATCAGACCTGCTTGAAGATTTCACTTATTCTATTTGTAATGATCAATGGTCGTGTATTTCTCTTACCAATCCAATTCCTAACTCATTCTGAACAACGCGTCTTCCATTTCTTCAATATAGGCCTATTTATCATTTCCCTGACACGGAGGCTTGCTGATACAGAAATTTCTAATTGCACAACTTCCAATTGACGCCATTTTATCCTACTTGAAAACAAAATAACTTCAATATGTCTGAACTGCGACTTGAATTCAGGTTACTTGAAATCACACTTGTGCTACAAGGTGGAGTCGAAGAAGGAAGGTGATGGTCCGGGAATCCCTCTACAACGGCTTCCAAACCATGCGGGACTAGGGAGATTCACTGCAGCAGACCATTTGACCGTGGCTACCAGAGATCTGCTGCGTAAAACCAGGGACGTCGCCAAGATGAAGGGATACAAGTTTGTATGGACCAAGGATTGTAATATCTTTGTACGTGAAAATGAAAGCAGTTCTGTAAGTAAAATAAATTCAGTCTCTGACTTAGAAAGACTGTGAATTCAGTACCCAATAATAATTACAGTTCACAAATAATTAAAAAAAAAACTGTCATGCTAATTGTAGAAATGCTTTATAATATTACTTGCAATAATGGAAGTAAACGGTCATTTAGAACAACTTAATTTATACTGTGACAATAATGATTTAAAAACAGCTGCCTTTAACGATATCACCTCTTGCAACAATTACATTTGTAACTCGTTTCATGATTTCAAATTTATTCATTTAAACACACGTAGCATAAACAGAAATTTCCTGGAATTATGTGCATTATTACAAAGCATCACTCATGATTTTGACGTTATCATTTTAACGGAAACTTGGTTATGTCACGATTTTGGATATGATATTAATGGATACAATAAATTGGTAAAAGCTAATAAATACAATAAATGTGATGGAATAGTAATATACTTTAAAAATAGCATTGATATTAGTGTAATAGAAGCTGAAATTGAGCACTGTAATTCACTTCATTTTAAGATTAAGCTTGATAAGAGTGAAATTTTTTCACCGCCATTTATAGATCCCCTAAAAACAATAAAAATGATTTCATAGACAATTTAGAGCAGTATTTATCCAATTTAGAAGGTTGTCGCAACCATATTATTGTTGGAGACATAAACATAGACATATTAGAAAATAGTATAGATTTAATTGGCAGTAAATATATGAATGTTCTCCATGAATATGGTTTTGTAAATTATTTAAATGCCATCACTAGGCCTTCAATAATTTCTGGCACATGCATCGATCATATATTTCTAAAAACTCAAAATAATTATAGCTTCATACCTGGCGTTCTATCTAGTGCTATTACCGATCATTATATTGTTTTTAGTTTATTAAAAATGTCTAACAATGAATACAATTCCATCACAAAATATGCAACAAATTAATTATCCTGATTTGATTACAGATTTGCTAAAAGAAACCTGGGAATCTGTCTATAATTGTAATGATGCCAATGCCTGTTTTCAAATTTTCTACAATTTAATCATAAAGTATATAGATAAACATACTATTATAAACAGTAATCAGAAAATTTCTAATAAATCCAAGAAAATAAAACCCTGGATCACGGCCGGCATTATTAATTCTATTCGTACAAGAGACAAACTTGCTTTAAAAGTTAAAAAGAATCGAAGTAACGTACAACTAAAAAATTACTACAGAGCATATAGAAATATGTTAACTCTTATCATTCGAAAAACGAAAATTAAGTATTATGAATCCAAATTTGATAGATACAAAAATGAACCTAAAAAATTCTGGCAAGTTATAAATGAAGCTACAGATGTAAATGTACAAAATAAACAGCCAATCAAGGAGTTAAAAAACGATAAGGGTGAAATATTAAATTGCAGAAAAGAGATTGCAAACGAATTTAATAATTATTTTTCAGAGATAAGACACAAAGTTACTTCTAACATTAATAAGTCAAATTTTAACTCTTCTCTACAAATTGAGACACAAGATGAACATTTAGCTTCCTCCATGTTTCTTTTCCCTGTAACTGAAGATTAAATTATTATTTTGGTTAAGAAATTAAAAAATAATGTTGCTCCTGGTATAGATGGAATTAAGAATAATACTTTCAAAATTATTATCAAATATATATTAAAACCCATGGTTCATATTTTTAACTTATGTTTTGTGCAAGGTATATTCCCAGATGTTTTGAAATGTGCCATAGTAATTCCAATATACAAATCTGGAGATAAAAATAATTTAAATAACTGTAGACCTATATCTTTACTTCCAACATTTTCCAAATTGCTTGAAAAATGTTTAAAGAATAGATTAATAAATTATTTAGAAAAACATAAAATCCTCTCTAAAAATCAGTTTGGTTTCCGCAATAATATTTCTACTGATGATGCTCTTATTAATGTTACTGGAAAAATTATCAATGAACTAGATATCGGAAACAAATGTTTGGGTATTTTCTTGGATCTACGGAAAGCTTTTGACACTATCAATCATAATTTACTTTTGGACAAACTACATACTATTGGAGTTAGAGGTATAGTTTTAAAATTATTCCAATCATATTTTAGTAACAGAAGGCAAATGACCAAAATTGAAGATCAATTTAGTGAATACAAATATATTGATATAGGTGTACCGCAAGGAACAATTTTGGGACCTATTTTATTTCTAATATATGTTAATGATCTGCTAAATATAAATTTAGAAAAATTTAATGGATCTATATATTCATATGCGGATGATACAGTAGTTATTTTCAGTGGTTTTTCTTGGCAGGAAGCATATAGAAATGCTAATATAGGTGCTAACATTGTTAAAACATGGCTTAATTCCAACTTCCTTTCTTTAAATATATCTAAATCAACTTTAGTTCCTTTTTCGTTAACAGCTGCCAGTGTTCAAAATTTAAAATTTAGCGATAAATATAGACTAATAATACACAGTGAAAATTGTTTAGATCCCAAAAGTTGTAAATGTCCACCTTTGAAAGAAGCCACGTATGTCAAATATCTGGGTATCATTATTGATCAGAATTTAAAATGGCCTCATCACATTACTTATCTTTGTAAGAGGCTTCGTAAAACAATTTATAAATTCGTTAATCTTCGATGCTACTTACCTATTAGAGTTCTACGAAATGTTTATTTGGCCATTATTCAGTCTATCATTCAATATGGTATAATTGTTTGGGGTGGAAGTACAAAAATTAATCTTAGTCCGTTAAATTTACTACAAAAACGAATAATTAAAATTTGTTTGAAGAAACGTTTCGATTATCCAACTAAATTAATTTATTCTGAATTTAATTGTATTTAATATTGAACAAATTTATAAGTATACGCTGTTAAAATTTTATCATAAAAATCGTAATAAGTTTGTATTACAGACACACAATTATGACACAAGACGAAATATTAATTCAACATTAGTAGAACCTAAATGTCTCACATCTGCTGGTCTAAAGCATAGCATAAATTTTGGCCCTCGGTTGTACAATGCTTTAACTAAATTACACCCAGAACTTCTAACATGTAACCCACTAACATATAACAAGAAAATTAGAAACGTGTTAATATCTTCAATTTGATTACATAAATTTATAGCCTATGTGTATGAATTAATCAACCTATATTATATTTGTATTCTATAATTTTGAAATATATGTTAGTCCTACTTTCCACGTGCGATATTATTCTTCTATAGTGTTAATATTATATTATATAATTCCATTGCCGCTGTAATTATATTTTAGTTCCTATTTTATTTTACTTATATATTTATATTATTATTATTATTTTTTATTTTAATATTATACCTGAACTGCGACCGAGCACGAGCGCTGCTCATTCGGTCTCAAATTTTGTTAATACTACTGTATCTTCTTTTTATATTGCTTGTATTATTTTATTTGTATTTCTCTTTGTTTGTTTTGTAATTATATTTCTTTATTCTGTATATTTGAAATAAATAAATACAAAAAAAATAAATAAATAAATACATGACATGAATTTAAGTTCATTTTGAATCTTGCGTACACTACTTTTAACACTACTAGTAGGCTCTGAGGATGGTGTGATGAAACACCGAAACAGCTGTAAGCCGCACAGACTTACATAATTAACACGAGTAAGTCCGCTAGTTAATCAATTAATTGAATTTAAGTTGCTTGAAAAGTGTGAACGAGGCTTAATAGCTTGGAGAATCAATGGTCATAAAAGGTGCAGACAGACGTCATATCCGTTACACCTCATTGGTAAGCTCTATGTTGTATAATACTCTGAGGTTCAAACCTGACATTGTTGCAGAGTGTTTCCCATCTGTGTGAAAAATAAGAAACAACTTTTTTTTTTAGTGAAACTGTACAGACGTCCAGTTACGATGCAAAGTCTGTATACATTATTTCCGAGCCCGTATATTTTCGGGCGATACAATGTTTGTGTTGTTTCTTAATACCCGTACAAGGCGAGTGAGGACAGGTGGTTCTGCGAACTAACTGTTTATCTGCTGTGGCTGTGAGTATTTACTCGTTCCACGAATGATTGCCGGCGGCCAGTAGGCGAACTAAAGCAAAAACACTGGGTCGTATCATATAACGCAGCGCCAATGCCTCTCTCGAAATCGGCCATCATTCGTGCAACGAGTTATACATTCGTGTCCCCTCTTAGACGGCCTGTACACTAAGGCGTATCGAAAAAAAAAAATCCAAAAATCAAAACGTAAGGCTGTACTTGTAGTCTCTACGTCTCTGATTACATTTTTCACCGAGCCGCAGGAGGTCTAAAGATTAGCGTATAAAGTTTTTTTCTTTTCTTTTCATAATTCTTCGGTGCATGGTCAATGGAGCTCAAGTCACTTCCTTTCTACAATTTTAGTTTCTGGAAAACTATTAAAAAGAAAAAAGCTTAAGTTTTCATTTGGTATTAATTACGGAATTTTGTCTGGGTGGAATGCAAGTCATAATACAGTAAAATGACCATTTTGCCTTAAGTCTTATCTTCTAATATTTTGTCGGTACTAACGGTTTATGTCGACATATGCCCTTAGTATCATTATTCATCACTATATGATGTACTGGAGAAATGTTATGTTGAGCACTTCAGATTTTTATGCGTCTGTACTTAAGCTAACAGATGCCAACACTATTAATGAGGAAGTTTGTAAAATTTATATTTCCACTGTTGTTACATTCTAGAATATGAAAGAATAGCATTAACTAGTTACTAAAAGTATTGTTAAGATGTTCTGTAGTGGAAAAAAAAATGGTTCTTCTTGTACAAAAGCAATAAAGATAGGTAAATATTTTTAATAGGAGTATTTTCTGTAAGTATTTCTATTTTTAATATAAAATAGACGAATTGACTCGCTCTATAGATTAGAATCAAATTAAAATCATGATTTTAGTGACTGATATTATTTACTACATGCAACTGATTCCATATGGGTTATTTTTTGTGTACTGCAGTAAAATTTTCTTCAATTTCTCTTCGAAACTACTGTGCCTATATAAAATCATTAAAGATTATTGTAATGAATATTGTTCAAAGTGTAATTACTGTATAATATTGGTAAAGATAATTATACTCTTTTTGTGTTACGAGTATAAATACATAGGCGGAACGCAATATATTGTATTTAGTGAAGTATATTACTTATAATAAGTAGCTAAAATTATGTGTAATTAAGTATATAATAATAAAATTATTGACTTTTTAAATTCCATTTATTTATGTAATGATACAAGATTTTTTTCTTATGTCCAAGCACAAATGATGCCATGAAATCCAGATAAATACGTCGCGTGGTCACATCATATGACGCTGCGTTAGTATCTGGCGCTTTAGCTGCCTCTATAGTCTGACTGTACCGTCTGCAGGAAGTATCGTTCGTAAACAGAACAAGTGGCGCGCTCCCCTCTCAATCCCCCGCTCGCCTTGGACGGGTAATAAAATGCCATTCATTAGAATAGATGCAATGCTGCAACAATGCTGATGACGAAAACAAGCGCCAATATAGCTCTCTTGTAGTATTTAATATTCCATCTAGGAAGGAATTCATCTCCCTGGAAAATGAAGAACATAGTTCTGTATTTAATGTTGTGCCATTTCAGAACAATGAGGTGTAAGTGCTAATTTTAAGGATTTTTTTATCGTTGCAAGCTTTTCAATGATTCTCAAAGAAATCTTAAGGCATAGGCCCTAATGGGCAAGACGGTGGTAAGATACAGTGTTCCTAGATATGCCTGTGGTAAATCGCGGAGAAATTACAGAATATCGACGAGGAGAAACTAGAGTTTCGAGAGAAAATCTATGTTAAAACCATTTTATCCACTTGGACGCGCTGTGATATGGGTCGGGTGTCAGGCATGAAATCAGCAACTCCAACTATCTGCACCAAGTTAACCACAAATTTTGAAAATCCTGTATTCCGAGCTAGCAGCAAGGATGAGAAAAGTTACTTTTGCATTAGGTTTCCTTTTTCGAAGTCAATTAATTCTTGAATGAATGAGTGAATGACTGGCGGGATAAATCAATGAATGAATCAATTAATAAAGAATTAGACAGACAGATAAGCAGATTCACAGATAGGCGGGTAGGTCAATAGGTAGATACAGAGATAAACAGATAGATAGACAGGTAGAAGGTAGATAATAGTAATTTATAACATAATAGACACACTAATAAAAAAAGGCAAAACAAAAACAGAACAAACCAACACAAACAGCACGCGAGAATAAATACATAACATTAACATATCACAATACCACTACCCACAAAATTGCAACTTCATTCAGAAAACTAAAGTACAAAATTGCATACAAAACAAATAATACAACACAGAAATACTTAAATAACCACACTAAACATTCAAATAAATATAATTCAACTGGAGTCTACAAATTAAAATGCAATAGTTGCCCACATTTTTACAAAGGACAGACAGGAAGATCCTTTCATACAAGATATAATGAACATATTAAAGCTATAACCAAACCTTACATCACATCAAATTATGCAGATCACATTATCAACAATAATCATGACTACAATAATATAGAAACAGATATGGAAATTTTACACATCACACCAAAAAGTTCACAGTTAAACATCCTAGAACAGTACGAAATATATAAGAATACAATAGCACACCCACAATATATACTTAACACACAACTACAGTTCGATACGCACACATTATTTGACGTCATAATACATCATAACATACAAACAGCCAACCTCCACCATAGGAGCAACACACCCCCACCCCTACCATCGACAACTGCACATCGCAGAGTCAAGATCACCAGTGGTTCAAGAGACACTGAAGACGACGACACATAGCGTCGAAACGGGCCGTCTGTCGAAGGTAAATACCTTTTTTTAACAATTTTAAAACTTTTAACGTATGACGAAGTAAATTTTATGTTTTTAAAAAAGTGTTAACGAGAACTTTAATCAATGAGTAATTTATAATACAAGAGAGTAAAATTATATTTTAACCGCGAGTGAAAAGTTTACCGCCCGAGGCAAAGCCTCTAGCGCATAAAAGCTGTTTACTACGTGAGATACACGTTTTTTTATTTATCCGTTACTGGTGACTATATTTAATTTTAAATTGTAGACCTTTTCTTTTATAATGTGTTGTTTGTGAGTAAGTTATAAATGAATGAATGCATGGATTTTATTGTTGCTATTATGTTGGTTGCCATAGAGAGAGAAATTTATATTATAATTCACTGCTGTGAGTTAAAAACTTTAAATTCATTACTGCCTATATAGGTTATGATACTTGAACGTAGTGATGTTTTCCTCAGGCGGGCTTACGAGGACCACGCTGAGTAGTCTAGTGGTATGGCTGCTACTTTCAGGCCTTATAGACCATTTCTGGGATTTCCTCCAATACGATGAAACAGTTATACCGCTGTGACTCGGTCACATAAACCAAATAGAAATTAAAAGGAACAAAAGAAATTTCACAATTATAGGTATACAGATTTACAGTGAGGTAAACAACAAAGAAAGAGTATATGCTGCAGTCATGTTAATGATACACAAATCAATGAAATCCGCTATATGTAATTACACATTTTGAAACAAAAGAATATTTGATAGCCATGATGTGTGGGTCCGATAAGCTCTTTTGTAATTACAATTGTGATTAAAACTTTCTTGAGGCTATGTGACTACATTTGGCTTTATGCACTCACTGAAGGAAATGAAGAAAATATAGCATTCTACAATCAATTACAAGACATTATCATCAAAATTCCAAAATATGATATGCTAATATCACTAGGTGACTTTAGTGGCCGCATAGGGAATCAAATTATAAAAGGCCATATGGGATGTTATGGGAAACAAATATGAGAGATTTCGTAACTTTTAATACCGGTAACTTGAGAATAATGAATTTCTTTTTTAAAGATAAAAATATTCATATGGTCTGCAAGAGGTTTCCAATCCATCGTTGATTATGTTATATGCAATGAGAAGCTCTTTACCTATGTTATTTGTTGTCTAAAGTAATTAGAGGCCCAGAGTTGGAGATAGATCATTATCTAGTGGTTTCCTCAATCAGAATCCCTCCTCGATGGTTGAAAAACAACTCAAATTCCAAAATGTGAAACAGGGTTTCAAGATAATTAAGAGACCAAAATATTAAGTGTTTATGAACAAAGGGTTAAGTATTACACTTAACAAATCGCCATTTCAGATGACGTAGAAGAAGAATGTCAAAATTTAACGTACAATCTCAAAACAGTAGGTACAGAAAGCATTGGTTTCAAACAGTTACACAGAAACAAGAAACGCATAGTCAAATGATATGAAAATTTCAAATAAGTCATAGAAGAAAAACGAGAAGCATATAAAAGATACTTGCAAACAAAACGAATAGAAGATATAAAAGGAAAAGAGCAGTAGCTAAAAGGGAGTGCTGGAAGAGACATAGAAGAAAGATGGAATGATTTTGTCTTCAGACTATCCAGACTAGAAAGATATAGGCCTATTACTCCACTCCAACGAAAAATTGTGAAAATTCTGAAAATTACGAGATGAAAGAAACTGTTCCCTTTAACGTTATCACTCCAGGGACCTGGATAAACTATTACAAAACTTTATGAACTCAAAACGATACAGCACTCATGAGGCAGTATTAAGATATTTCAGAAACGACGTTCATCTCTATCGAAGAGTTAATAACAGTTATGAAAAATACAAAGAATGGAAAAGCTCCTGAAGAAGAGATATAAATGTAAAATTATTTAAATATAGTGGTATTGAATTAAATTACAGATTTTTGTTACTTTTTAAACTGTATCTGGCAAGGAAAACTCCCTCCAAAAAGCTGGCAAAAAGTAATAGTTACACCTATCTGTAAGAAATAAGATAAAAAATTGTGATAACTACAGAGGAATTAGTCTCCTTAATTTAGGCTATACGTAAATTTATGCTGTTATCATAACGCACAACGCCGGCGATTATAAACGCTGGCGATGATCGTCAGGAAGTGGTTTCTGTATCTTGTATACGCTATGCTTCCCTGCAGCAATGGAGATAAGGTCCTCATGGAGGAATAAGACATCTTAGAAAATATATTATGTTTGGACATATGATTGTACGCTGATGACCAGGTAATTATAGCCAGATCTGAAGATAAATTACAGAGAGCAATGTACAACTTTCAAAGAATAGCAGAAGATTTTAACATGAAAATATCCCCGATTAAAATAAAAACTATGATATTTCAAGGGAGAGTACCAATCAAAAGTAAAATCTGCATTAACAATACCATAATTGAGCAAGTCATTACATTCATTCACTTAGGCTATAATATATCTAGAAGTGAAAGACATGTCACTAAAGATTTCAAAATTTATTAAAATAACTGGTGAATAAACCAAGAAATCAAGCCATCACAAGTTCAACGGCATACCAGGTTTAATCTATACAAAATTTTAGTTCGTCCAGTCTTAGTTTATGGTAGTAAAGCATGAACACTTAGAAAAATGGAGGAAGGACGATTGACACTTGTTAAAATACGTTTCTTGAGATGAACAGCAGGATATACACTTTTAGACCATCGAAGAAATGAAGACCTCCAGGAACTGAAATTTGATCCAATTTTACAATACATTCATAGTTATAGAACTTAGAATGAACAACTTTATTATTTTCCAAATTAATTAATTAATTAATCTTATCATATACACCGAGAGGTCGTCGACTTTCTGGAAGGCCTAACAGAAGATGGCTGAAGACATTAACGTGCCAGTGAGGCTCAATACTTGCACGTCGATGATATGAAATTGATTGCTGTGAATAAATCCATTTTCAGGTTTCTAAGGACGATGAAATAAAGACCACTTTAGGTATCAGTCATGGATAAATAAATAAATAAATAAATAAATAAATAAATAAATAAATAAATAAATAAATAAATAAACAGAACAATAAATAAGTAAATAAATGAATGAATAAATGAATAAATAAATAAATAAACAGAAAAATAAATAAATAGAAAAAATAAATAAATAAATAAACAGAAAAATAGGTAGACAGTGATAAAGTGGCTGGCAGGTAGATGGAAAAATAGGCAAAGAAGAAGACATGTTAGTGGGTAAGAGCATAAATAACTAGATATAAGGAGGAAGGCAGAGACAGACAGAGGCAGAGAGGGACAGACTGACAGGCAGAGACTTAGAGAGACAAAGACTGATACACAGACAGAAAGATTAGTTAAATTTGGTTAAATTTAGTTAAATTTAGATTACCTCACCTCATCTCACCTCACCTCAGATAAGGGTGGGTTAGGTTACGTTAGTTTATGTTAGATTAGATGAGATAGAGAGACGGCCGGACGGACAGCTGGACATACATACATACATATATACATGCTGTATATACATACAATACATACATTTTTAGTTGGTTATTTAACGACGCTGTATCAACTACTAGGTTATTTAGCGTCGATAAGATTTAGGTTATTTAGCATCGATAAGATTGGTGATAGCGGGATGATATTTGGCGAGATGAGGCCGAGGGTTCGTCATAGATTACCTGGCATTCGCCTTACGGTTGGGGTAAACCTCGGAAAAAACCCAACCAGGTAATTAGCCCAAGCGGGAATCGAACCCGCTCCCGAGCGCAATTTCAGACCGGCAGGCAAGCGCCTTAACCGACTGAGCCACGGCGGTGGCTTACATACATACATACATACATACATACATACATACATACATACATGATGGTTGAGTGGAAGAGAAGGCCTTACGGCCTTAACTCTGCCAGCTAAAATGAATAATAATAATAATAATAATAATAATAATAATAATAATAATAATAATTATTATTATTATTATTATTATTATTGTTGTTAATATTATTTCTAACATCAACTTTATTATTGATCTCTTTAAAATTTATGTAGACTACTGGACTGTACCCGAGCACGAGCATATGCTCATTTCGGGTATATATTCATATGTATCATTTCAAATGTAAATTGTGAATAAATTTGAATTTGAATTTGAATGAACAAACAAGCAAGCAAATAAACAAGCAATTCAAAAAGTAAACATTTAAATAGAATATGTATAGGCCTATATATATATATATATATATATATATATATATACAGTATGTTTCAAAAATACGGGGCATAATTTCAGGATGTATTTCCCACATGTAGACAATCAAAATAGTTCATTACAACATGTGTCCGGAAATGCTTCATTTCCGAGTTATGGCCTTCACAACATTGAAATTCACCGGAACGTTTTTCTTTCCGCAGGTCGTTGTCATTACAGAAGGTGTTCAAAATGTTCACCTCCTGCTTGAACACAGACCTCACATCGATGTCTCATTGACCTGCGAACACGATTCCAAACTCCAGGAGTATTGCGTATGTCCTCAGAACATGCCACAATTCGATTCCGAAGGGATTCCAAATCAGGCACCGGAGACGAATAAACCAATGATTTTAAATGGCCCCACAAGTAGAAATCGAGAGGGTTCAGATCAGGTGAGCGTGGAGGCCAAGCAATTGGGCCACCTCTACCTATCCATTTATCAGGAAACCTTCGATGCAAGTACCGGCGAGCCGTACGACTGAAGTGTGCAGGAGCGCCATCATGCAAGAAGTGAATGTGTTCACGATTGATCAGTGGAGTGTCTTCTAAAACATGAGGTATGGTGTTTTCCAGGAAGTTTGTGTACGCCTGCCCCGTAAGTCTGTTTACAAGTACATGGGGTCCAACTAATCGATCACCAATGATACCGGCCCACATGTTGAGGGAGAACCGCAGCTGGTGATGAGATGGAACAGTTGCACGTGGGTTTTCATACGCCCGTACATGCTGATTGTGGAAATTTGTTATGCCATCTCGTGTGAACTGTGCTTCATCTGTAAATAATACTAAGGCAGGAAAGTTCAGATTTACACCACACTGCTCCAAGAACCACTGACAGAACCTAACTCGTGCAGGGTAATCTGCTGGTGACAGGGCCTGTACACGTTGCAAATGATAAGGATACAATTGATACTCTTTCAACAGTCTCCAGACAGTCGTATGAGGAACACTGACTTGCAACGCTACCCTTCGTGTGCTGATAGAAGGAGTCATGTTCACAGACTCCAGAATCTCCTCCTGCACTTCTGGAGTTGTAGATCTTGGTCGTCCCCTTCCCAAACCAGGAGAGTTAAATTTTCCATACTCGCATACTCTCCATAATGGAGACGTACAAATGTCTTCCGATCTGGACATTGTCGCTGTGGGTACCTCTCCTGGTACAAACGACGAGCCAGCGCAGCATTGCCGTCCGCCTTACCGTACATGAAGTGTATCTCTGCCAGCTCTTGATTTGAATACATGTCGCACAGTCTAACGCCTACACAACACTGAATGTAACCTTCGCCTCGGAATGAACTGCCAGAGTGCCCTCTTAATGTCTCCTTTGACGGCAACGACCTGCGGAAAGAAAAACGTTCCGGTGAATTTCAATGTTGTGAAGGCCATAACTCGGAAATAAAGCATTTCCGGACACATGTTGTAATGAACTATTTTGATTGTCTACATGTGGGAAATACATACTGAAATTATGCCCCGTATTTTTCAAACGCCATATATATATATATATATATATCAGTGAGTTAGGAATTCATTGAGTCTGTGACTGTGTGACTGAGTCAGTGAATGAGTCGCTCAGCAGGTTAGTGAGTCAGTGATTCAGTCCAACTCAATCGAATTAAAACAAGTGAGTAGGTCGATCGGTTACCCGCTCAAGAAATCAATGAATGTAAGCTATAAATCATTTAGTCACTATTAGTAATGAATGACAGCATGTTTTTATAATTACATTTCAAGATTCATTTGATTTTTTTTAAATGGATTTTGCTATAAAATTTATTACTCTCAGAAATAGCTCTTAAAAAAAACAATTTTCACTTCAAAGTTCCTTAACATCAGTAATAATCGAACTCAGAGTCCGTGGATATCCAGAGTACCTACCGCAATTCTTTGCGACGGCAAATGCCGACAAATCAGCCAGTGTTATATCTGCGCACGCTATTGCCATAGGTATACAATTGTAGGCTATCGGAAATTAATGTAGTCTAAATCAGGGTCAAATATTTTTTATCTTAACGGCCACGGACACTGGCCTAAATTGAGTTTTATTTTAAATGTTCCTATCTAAGGCATGTTGAAATGGAATAAAATGGCGGCCTACTAGCTCATTCCTGTCGTGAGCCTCACGTTATTGCACTACTCTAGATATCCACGGACTCTGATTCAACTTACAGTGACTGTAATTCAACTAAATTTAAAGTGCTATCTGTTGGAAGATTTCATTAACTAATGACAAAATGAATTTTAGTAGAGAGACTTTATATCCGATAGATGTCGCCTCCGTGCAGTGGAAGATAAATAGGGACTTACTATGAGTGCTATGTTTCAAATTCATTTACAAAATTGTGCTTTGTAGATAACAATCATATAGTGCCAATTTTGCGTATTATTGTTAATTGATTATTAAACTAAGACTCAAATGTTATGCATAATATTAGACTTACGCAATAATAATAATAATAATAATAATAATAATAATAATAATAATAATAATAATAATAATAATAATAATAATAATATAATATAATATAATAATAATAATATTAATTATTATTATTATTATTATTATTATTATTATTATTATTATTATTATTATTATTAAGTAAATTATTATGTAGGCTACAATAAGATGTTTTGTAAATGTAAATGAATATTTTAGGAATAGCCTCCTTCATCATTTCATTTGAAACCAAACAAGAAGAGGATTCTCATCTTACTAGGTTGATTTCTATCCACGCTGCTCACCAGCGAATAGGGATTATAAAGAATGGACACTGAGCGAATTTTCTCTGTTTTGTTTCTCTGTGCGCCAGCGGCTAGTTCCACTTTCAAGCGCTAGAGGTAATGTAATCGAGCATACGCTGAGATAATTAATTGAGAATAGAGTTAAGGCACAGGATCCAAACATCGCCTACCTTATTGCATAATCCAGTAACGCTTTGCTTCAAATAAATTAAAGTTAACAGCTTTTCCTTATTTCTCAGTGACAAACTAGTTGTAATAATAATATTTTATATTTCAGATATGATACATTATATTATAAAATAATATAATACATTATAAAATTAAGTATCGAATTCGTTTAATATTTGTGTAATAATATAATATAGGTATATGGTGTTACTTCTCGTAAGAGTTTTGGTTTTCCATTTTCAGCGCTATCAAATCATTACATATTTTAATTGTTGTTGGGGTCAACGTCTCAACTCTCATTATAAAGGAACTCTAGAGTCTAGACATTGCAGTTAATGAAGGATTTATTATTTTATGGATCCAATTTATTTTATTTGAGTACACAATGTACCTAGATGTATTAATTGTATGTGTTATATTTCCGCTGTGTCGACTGCTAGCTGGTGTGATGTCAGCGCCAACTCTAGGGAGAAAGCAGAATCTCACGCTTTAGCTGGCTTGAAGGTCATTGAAATCAGTCCGTATACATCAAAGGTACCGACGCGAAGTGTCTATTCTTTATAATCCCTATTCGCTGTGCTCACAGTCTGAGATCCAGAGTACATTTTAACCAACGAAAGTTCAGATGAAGTTGCTGAACCTAATATTGATACTCATTCTAATATTGTTGCATACTCTTACGTCATAATGAATGGAGATATTGAAATTCCTATATGTTTTCAAGCTCTCCTGAGCATTCGAGAAATTAAAAGAGGCAGATTAAGAACGATACAACAGAACTTCATTAATCAACGATGTCCACCTAAAGATTTAAGGAAAAAACACAGAAGCAAATGTAAACGAACCCCCAAACCCATTGAAGGCCTAACAGTTGGTCACATTTCATTATTTAAGACACGCCAATCTCATTATTCGAGACCGAAAGATCATAATTGGCTATATAAACCTAGCTGTTAGGTAGGGTATAGGTCCTCGTGAAGCTGATTTGAATAATTTAAATTCATTCATAATAAGTTCTACCCACCTGATACATTAACCATTAGAGATATGCATATAATGTTTCTTGTTCCCTATCGCATAAATGTGTCCTACACTGTGTACTAGAAAATTTTCAGGGAAAATTTTAACATTAGAGATGTCTTACCCTAAAAGCTTTCTCTGTGCATTCTGTGGTATTTCGCAACAAAACTTAATTCTGTTGAAAATGAAAATGAGAAAAATACAATAATGTTTGGAAAAGAACTTAATCTAGAAACGCAGAATGGTTTTCTAAATAAGCTGAGAAGACTATCACAAAAGGAAAGCTCTGCAATGAGAGTTCACATGTCTGTCTTTCGATTTTATGCAGAACTTACCTATGTCTGACATCAGAACCAGTGAACTATTTTGCTCAAGGCAAATGTGGCACTATGTTTTTGGAACTCATGAGATAGGGAAAACCCTGGTTTCCGTGAATGTTTATAGCGAACTAGTGGACAGTGGCTAAGAAGGGTCAAGTCCATACCTGTGGAGTAACGGTTAGCGCGTCTGGCCGCGAAACCAGGTGGCCCGGGTTCGATTCCCGGTTGGGACAAGTTACCTGGTTGAGGTTTTTCCGGGGGTTTTCCCTCAATCCAATATGAATAAATGCTGGGTAACTGTCAGTGCTGGGCCCCGGACTCATTTCACCTGCATTATCACCTTCATCTCATTCAGATGCTAAATAACCTAGGATGTTGATAAAGCGTCGTAAAATAACCTACTTAAAAGGAGGGTCAAAATAACCTGACTTCAATGCTTCTGAAACACTTCAACTATCACGAAGCAGATCCAGACGCTCTTGTTCTGTTCAGTGTTCGGATGTACTGGACATAATAAAAATTATGTAATGATTCGGTTCCTGTACTACTTGGTTTATGTGTTTAATATGTTTAAAGAAGTTAATGTACTTCCCATCGGAGCACATTCTTACATTCCGAATGACCAAGATTTCAGACTTACAAAGCCACTTAAATTTAATAAAGCATATTGCCGCGATTGAAAGTGATCGGAGCAAGATGACAGAAAGTGTCAGAAAAAACCCGTCATCATCCTTTCATCTAGTGAAAAATTAAACAAGAGGATATGTTCTGTATGTCGAATGCTTGGAATCCTTTTATTTTTTTAAACAAATAAAACCAGCAATGATACTGAAGGAGGTTAGAATTGTAGAAATATTTAAAAAAGCATATTTTTTAAAATACCTAACAGCTACACAGGCCCCTGGAGGAGTATGTGTGTTAAGAATATGACTACATTGCCATGTAATTTTGAATTACGGCCCAGCTAGAGCAAGCCAATCAGCTATCTTCTGCTAAACTTCAAGACCTACGGAGACTATTTCTTTTTCTGCAGAAACCTACTAACAAAGAGTATTTTCTCAGCCTGACATCCGAAAAGAAGGAGTATCTGAAATTGAATAATACGATACCGATGACAACAGATGCGGAGGGGAAAAATGTAATGTTTTGATACGAACTTAATAGCTTTGGTTATCAGAAGTGAGAAAATATAACTACACATAACGAAATATATGTGAAAGGCGAATGGGTTGAAGATTTTACGGAGACATTGTTGCTTCCAATACCGAAGAAAAATAATGCCAAGAAATGTAACGAGTTCAGAGCTGTCAGCCTGATATCGTACTCGGCAAAGATTCTCTTGCGAATACTGAATTGACGTTTATATTCTAAGATGGAAGAACAGTTGGAAGAAAAGCAGTTTGGCTTCAATAAGGGAAAAGGTACGAGAGATGCAATTGGACTTCTACGAACAATTGACGAAAGATACCTAGAGAAGAATAAATAAGTGTATGTAGTATTTGTGGATCTAGAAAATGCTTTTGACAGAGTGAATTGGAATAAACTGATTGGGATCCTAAAGAAAATAGGTGTGGATTGGAAGGAGAGAAGACTATTCAGTAATCTTTATATTGAACAACGAGTTAAATTCAGGATAGGAGAAAAAATGTCAGAAGGATGTGACATTGGGGCACGAATACGTCAAAGATACCCTTTATCAACCACACTATTCAACATCTACTGGGAGAATTTAGTAAAGAACAGTTTTCAAAACTTGGGAGGAGTGATAGTAGGAGGAAAAAGAATAAAGTGCATAAGATTTACTGATGATATGGAGCTATTAGCAGAAAATGAGATGATACTAAGGAGTGTGCTACTGAAGCTAAATGACAGCTGTGAGCAGTATGGAATGAAGATAAATGCAAATAAGACGAAGACCATGGTCATAGGAAGAAAAATAAAGAAGGCAAACTTGCGAATTCTAAATGAGGCATTAGAACTTCAAATACTTAGGGTGTACTATGAGCAGTAACATGAGTTGCTGCTAGGATGTCAAGAGGAGGATAGGAATAGCCAAGAAAGCTTTTAATAAGTGCTTTGTAGAAAGCGTGGCATTGTATGGGAGCAGAAACATGGACATTACGACTAAGTGAAGAGAAGCGAATAGAAGCATTTGAAATGTAGATATGGAGAAGAATGAAACGTGTAAAGTGGACAGAGAGAATAAGAAATGAAGTTGTGTTAGAAAGAGTGAGTGAGGAAAGAATGATGCTGAAACTGATCAGGAAGATAAAAAGGATTTGGTTGGGTCACTGACAGAGAAGAAACTGCCTGCTGAAGGATGCATTAGAAAAAATGGTGAATGGGAAAAGAGTTTCGGGGCAGAAGAAGATATTAGGTGATAGAAGACATTAAGATATGTGGATCATATGAGGAGACTAAGAGGAAGGCAGAAAAAGAAGTTTGAAATGAAAGACCTGCCTTTGTGCAGAACACTGAATGAATGAATGAATGAATGAATGAATGAATGAATGAATGAATGAGGAAATATCATTGTCATTCAGCTGTGTATTATGGATAAGTCTATTGTATTTATATTTTATTGCTTATTCTGTTGTAATGGACTGTTTTGAAGAATTGAAATATGTATGTACAAATTAACCAATTCGTTCTTTTCTTCTTCTTTTTTTTTTTACAAAATATTGCCATAGTCCACACACCAGCAACTTTGAGCTTAATTTTTTTCACAATATGCTCAACATCCTAGAACCATGCTAATCACTACCCAGTATAGACGTAACAAGGCATCAAAATAACACATACATATGTGTACATATTTGCAGGGTACAGAATGTTTTTTTTAACTCTCTCGTGAAAAATTTTGTTTTTGGACTCTGCTATTCTTGTGAAAATACCTCAACCAATAAAATAAAGAAATGGCAATACATTACCTTCGCATCTTCATAAACTTGGTTAGTTTGAATTGTACAATTGAAAGCTTCTGGAAATTGAAGTGTATACTCTTGCCGGTCTCTCAATGTAATATTCCGAATTCTTGGTAGTTTCTCAGATTCTGCTCTGAATAAATTTTGTGCCATTGGTATTTCTTGAGGTACTTGGTAGTGCCAAACAGCATTACTGTCACTATGGTCGTATATTTCTCCTTCAAACTGGTCGGATGAATTACGTAATTTTGATAATTGTATCAATGTAGTTGTTAGTTTCGATTCAGAATGGTCTACAAATTGAGATATGTTTGATATTTGTTTAGGCATACCAGCAGCGTCCATCAACGATGATTTCACCATGGTTGCTAGATTTTCTTCAGACTGATCGGCTATATGAGGTGTTGATATTTCGTTAGACATAGTATCAGTGCCCATTAACAATGATTTCACTATAGTTGTTCGTTTCTCTTCATATTGATAGTCTGTTTGAGATGTTGGTACTTTTTTAGGCACACTGACAGTGCCCATTAATGATGATTTAACCATGGTTTTTAGTATTTCTTCTGAGTTATTGCCTCTTTGATATGTTGATATTTGGTTAGGTATAGTGGCAGTTCCCATTAATGATTTCACGGTGGTTTTTTGTTTTTCTTCAGACTCATCGGCTGTTTCAGATGTTGATATTTGGTTAAGCATAGTGTCAACGCCCATTAACGATAATTTCATCATGTTTGTTTGTTTTTCTTCAAACTGATCTGCTGTTTGAGATGTTGATATTTGGTTAGGCATAGTGGAAGTTCCCATTAATGATGATTTCACCGTGGTTTTTTGTTTTTCTTCAGACTGATCGGCTGTTTGAGATGTTAAAATTTGGTTAAGCATAGTGTCAATGCTCGTCAGCAATGATTTGATCATTGTTTGTTTTTCTTCAAACTGATCGGCTGTTTGAAGTGTTGTTATTTCTTTAGGCATATTTTCAGTGGAAATCAATGAAGATTTTACTATGGTCTTTAGTCTTTCTTCTGAATGATCGGATGTTTGAAGTGTTGATATTTGTTTAAGCACATTTTCAGTGGGAACCAATGATGATTTCACTATCGTCTTTAGTCTTTCTTCTGAATGATCGGCGATTTGAGGTGTTGCTATTTGCTTAAGCACACTATCACTGTCTATTAATGATGATTGAACCATAGTTTTTAATTTTTCTTCAGACTGACTGGCTGTTTGGGGTGTTGATATTTGTTTAGGCACACTGACATTGTCCATTAATGATGATTTTACGATGTATTTTAGTTTTTCTTCAGACTGATTGGCTGTTTGAGGTGTTGATATTTGTTTAGGCACTCTGGCAATGTCCATTAATGATGATTGCACCATGGGTTTTAGTTTTTCTTCAGACTGATTGGCTATTTGAGGTGTTGATATTTGTTTAGGCACACTGGCAGTGTCCATTAATGATGATTGCACCATGGGTTTTAGTTTTTCTTCAGACTGATTGGCTATTTGAGGTGTTGATATTTGTTTAGGCACACTGGCAGTGTCCATTAATGATTGCACGATGTTTCTTAGTTTTTCTTCAGACTGATTGGCTATTTGAGGTGTTGATATTTGTTTAGGCACACTGGCAGTGTCCATTAATGATTGCACGATGTTTCTTAGTTTTTCTTCAGACTGATTGGCTGTTTGAGGTGTTGATATTTGTTTAGGCACACTGGCAGTGTCTATTAATGATGATTGCACCATGGATTTTAGTTTTTCTTCAGACTGATTGGCTATTTGAGGTGCTGATGTTTGTTTAGGCACACTGGCGGTGTCCACTAATGATGATTGCACCATGGATTTCTGCTTTTCTTCAGACTTACGGGCTGTTTGAGGTGTTGATATTTGTTTAGATACGCGGGTAATGTCCATTAATGATGACTGCACCATGGGTTTTAGTTTTTCTTCAGACTGATTGGTTATTTGAGGTGTTGATATTTGTTTAGGCACATTGGCAGTGTCCATTAATGATGATTGCACCATGGATTTTAGTTTTTCGCCAGACTGACTGGCTGTTTGAGGTGTTGATATTTGTTTAGGCACACTGGCAGTGTCCATTAATGATGATTGTACTATGTTTTTTGGTTTTTCTTCAGACTGATTGGCTGTTTGAGGTGTTGATATTTGTTTAGGCTCATTGGCAGTGTCCATTAATGATGATTGCACCGTGGGTTTTAGTTTTCCTTCAGATTTATTGGCTATTTGAGGTGATGATTTTTGTTTAGGCTTAATGGCAATACCCATTAACGATGATTTCACCATGGTTCTTAATTTAACTTCAGACTGAACGACTATTTGAGGTACTGATATTTGGTTAGGCACACTGGCCGAGAGTGTCAATGGTTTCTCTTCAGACTGAGGGTTTGTTTGTAGTGTTGATATTTGTTCAGGTACATTGGCAGCGCCCATCAGTGTTGGTCTCACCATGGCTGTTAGTTTTTCTTTAGATTGTTCGGCCGATTGAGAAATTTCTCTTGTTTGTGTGATCACACTGTCAGCAGCCATCAATGATAGTGTGACCATGTTTGTCAATTTTTCATCAGACCGATGGAGTGATCGAGATATTTTCGATGTTTGTGTAGGGTCATTGGCACAGTCCGTTAATGATGGTGTCACTCTGTTCGTTAGTTTTCTTTTAGACTCGTGGAATGAACGACGTGTTTTTGTAATTTGATTAAACATACTGGTAGCACCATACAATAGTGGTGGTAACATGGATTTTGGTCTTTCTTCACATTGCGCGTTGTAATTTAGTTGTTTTCGAAGATCTCTTTTATACACCGATAGTTCTTTGAATGATGTTATAGAGGTGGATATCGAATTTCCTCTTGACTGAGCGGATGATTTTGGTGTTTTTAATTTTTTCTCATGTGAAGCTGTAGTGACGGGCAATGATGATTCTAACGCAGCTGTTAATTTTCCCTCAGACTGCATGTTTGATTGTGGCATCTTTGATGTATTATTTAGAACTGTGGTAGTTGCCTTCACTAATTGTAAAAACGAAGATACAGGTTTCCTCTCAGATTGCGTATTTAATGTAGATAGTTCTGAAGTTTTCTTACCTAAACTTGTAGTTTCCAACAACGGTGGTGTGAATGTTGATCTTTGCTTTTTCTCACACTGCGTGAATGATTGAGATGTTTTCGATGGATTCTTTTGGATACTGTTTTTTTTCTTGAATGATGGTGCGAACGTGGATGTTCGTTTCCTCTCAGACTGCGTGGTTGGTAGAGGTGGTTTTGAAGATTCTGTAGGGAAACTTGTAGTGGTCCACAACGATAATGCCAACGTGGATGTTTGATTTCCCTCAGACTGTGTATATGATCGAGATGTTTTTGATGTGTTCTTTTGAACACTGGTATTGTTCTTCTTTGATAGTGCCAATGTGGATGTTTTTAGTTTTATACCACTTTGTGTGGATTTTTGAGCAGTTTCTGAAGGTTTACTCGGCATACTGTTAGTGATCGAAAGCGTTGATGTCAATGTGGATGTTGGTTCTCCTTTAGACTGTTCGGATATTTGAGATAATTTTGATTTTTTATTAGGAAAATTGGAATTGTTCCATAATGATGGTGTGAATGTGGATATTGGTTTCCTCTGACACTGTATCGTTGATTGAGACGTTTCTGATGTATTATTAGATTCACTGGTAGTCTTTCTTAGTGACAGTACAATCTTGGATACTGGTTCTCTCTTAGGCTGCGTGGTTGATTGAGCTGTTTCTGATGAATTCTCAGTTACACTGGTAGTTTCCTTCATTGATGGTGCGAATGTGAATACTGATTTTCTTTCAGAGTGCATGGTTGATTGAGATGTTTTTGATATATTCTTTGGAACACTGGTAGTGTCCTTCAATGATGACACGAACGAATACATTGATTTTACATTACATTGTGTGGATGGCTGAGTTATTTCTGAAATTTTCCTAGGCACATTGATAGTGACCGGAAGCGGTGATGTCAATGTGGATGTTGGTTCTCCCTCAGTTTGGTTGGAGATTTGAGATAATTTTAATATTTTATTCGGAAAACTGGAATTGATCCACAATGATGGTGCGAAAGTGGATGTTGGTTTTCCCTCATACTGAATTGACGATTGACATGTTTGTGATATATTCTTAGAAACAAGGGTAGTCACCTCTAATGATGGTCCAAATGTGGATATTGGTCTTCCTTCAGACTGCATGCTTGATTGAGAAGTTTCGGTTGATTTCTTAGGCAAACTGGAGGTTAAGCACAAAGATGGTGCCAGTGAGAATATTGATTTTCCATCGCATTGCGTGGATGATTGACATGTTTCTGAAGTGTCTTTAGGCACACTCATAGCTCCCGAAAGCGATGATGCCAACGTGGAATTTGGATTTGCTTTAGACTGGGTGGATGTTTGAAATGGTTTCGGTAATTTCTTAGGCAGATTTGTAATGATCCACAACGATGATGTGAACATGGGTGTTACTTTTTCTTCGGTCTGAGTGGTAAATTCAGGTGTGTTTGGTGTCTTCTTAGGCAAACGGGTAGTGTCACACAGTGACGAAGTGAACGTGGATATTGGATTTACCTGAGACATCGTGGTTGATTGAGATGTTTCTGATGATCTCTTACGCTTACTGGTAGTGCCTTCCAATGATGATGCGATCGTGTATGTTGATCCTTCTTCAGACTGCTTGGATGGTTCAGATAATTTTGATGTTCTCGTAGGCAAACTTGTGGTGACCAATAATGGTGGTGCCGAAGTGGATGTTAGTTTTCCATCACATTTCGTCAATGTCTCAGGTGATTCTAAATTTTTCTTGGTCAAAATGTTTCCCGAAAACGATAATGCCAACGTAGATATTTTTTTTCCTTCGGGCTGCGTGAATGATTGATGTGTTTTTGTTATTTTCTTAGGCACACTTGTACTGCGGATTAACGAAGGTGTAACTGTTGTTGCTGGAATTGTTTCTGACTGATTTGACACATTTTCTTTCCCTTCAGTTTCCGATGTGGTTGCCATAGTTGCACGTTTGGAAAGCTTGTTGAGTTTTATTTTAGTTTCCAAAATTGTTGTCACAGCTTCAAATTTGTGATGTTCATTTAATTTTCTTTTAGTATCCAAAGCGATTGACTGAACTGTAGTTTTGCGTTGTTCGTTTTCTTGCTATAGAACAAACGATATTACACAATATTAAAATCTTTCAATAGCCCATGGGACATACAAACTTCAACCGTAATTCTTATTAGGCCTATTATAATTACAACAAAGTTGTGAGTAATTTTGAATAAAAAACCATATCTCTTCTGGAAATGCATATTGTTAAATTAATCATAACGGACAATATAGGAATTCATTTTCTAAAATTATGTCTATTATAATAGTTTACCATTATTTCCAAGAGAAAATTGAAGTGATAATATGCATATACACACGTAAATGCATGCACGAATCTGCGTGTGTATTCCATCCTTCCATCCATCCTTCCATCCATCCATCCATCCATCCATCCATCCATCCATCCATCCATCCATCCAGATAGATGGATTTCATAGATTAAAAACATAAGGTGAGGCAGAAATTTTCCCCATTTTCAGATGCATATAAAATGGAAAATATTGAAATCAAATATATATCAAACAGTAATATGCAGCAGCTTTGCAATTAAGTAATCGCAGCCTTAGGAGAATTTTGCAACAGGATCTCAACTTTCATCCATACAAAATGGTAGTGGTCCACGAACTTGAAGATTGTGATATGAGAAATCGTCTGAGATTTGCTAAACAGTTTCTTGAAATTCTGTCCAACAAAACTGTTCTGTTAATGTTAGACGAAGTGCATTTTCATTTGTCCAGAAATGTAAATAAACAGAACTTCCGGTACTGGGTAGAGGAAAATCTGAAAGAGATCAACATGCGACTGCTTCATAGTAAACGCGTCACTGTCTAATATGGTGTCGCACAGTTCGGGATTATTGGCCTATACATTTTTGAAAGTGAAAATGGAAGTGTGGTGACAGTGAATTGTGCTCGATATGTTGAGATGATACAAAATTTTCTTTCTCCAGAACTTTAACGTCATGGAATTCAAGCATCAATGATATGGTTTCAACAGTATGGGCAAGAGCACATACAGCTTGACCATCCATGGCGGTGGTGCGTGACTTGTTTGCTGATCGTGTTGTGTTGAGAGGTGATGATGTTTCGTGGCCTGCCCACTCTCCACACCTGTCTGTATGTGATTATTTTCCTTGGGGTTATCTAAAAGCGAAAGTCTTTTCTCACAAGCCACGCAACATTCAGGAACTGAAGGATGTCATCCGAAGTGAAATAATTGTAGCTGTCTCTCTAAATATGGTGCAACGTGCGTGTGAAAACTTGCAGAGACGCTTGGAAGAGTGTGTACAAAATAAAGGACGTTATTTAAATTGGTTATTTAACGACGCTGTATCAACTACTAGGTTATTTAGCGTCGATGAATTGCTGATAGCGAGATGGTATTTGACGAGATGAGGCCGAGGATTCGCCATAGATTACCTGGTATTCACCTTAAGGTTGGGGAAAACCTCGGATAAAACCCAACCAGGTAATCAGTCTAAGCGGGTATCGAATCCGCGCCCGAGCATAACTTCAGACCGGCAGGCAAGCGCCTTAACCGACTGAGTCACGCCGGTGGCTCCGTGGTGTGATATTCAAAACATAAGTACAGTGACAAAATGGCATTACACAAGAAGCATTACTACAACACTTTCACTGTATATCACTAAACCTCTTGAAGTTATGAAACTTTCAAAATGAGGAGATATTTCTGCCCCACCTTGTATATTATATATATTAGAAAGACAGACTACATAATTATAAGGGTAATATACCTACAGATGCACAGAGAGACAGACAGGTATATTGTACATAAATTGATATATACATAGATAGATAGGTCCATGGATGCTGGATCGATGACAGGTAGTTAGGCAGACGGACCTACAAACAGATATTTAGACAGATGAATGTTTGGATGGGTGGATGTGGATATAGATATACATATAGAGGTATAGACAGAGAGCTAGATCAGTTAGTTCAGATAGGTAGATTAGGTAGATCAGAGAAATTAGATAAATCAAATAGATCAGACAGATCAGGCGGATCAGATAAATTGTTCAGACAGGTCAGATAGATAGATCACATAAAGACATCAGACATACACATCTGACAGATAACACTGATAACGCGTATCAGGCAGACAAATCTTAGAGATCAGACAGACAGACAGACAGACCAAACAGAAAGACCAGACAAATAGACAGAGCAGACATGCAGATAATATACAGAGACACAGATAAGATAGAGAGATGAGACATGCACAGATCAGACAGGCACACAGATCAGACAGATCAGATAGGCACACAGATCAGACAGATCAGATAGACAAAATGACAGATCACACAGACAAATCAGATAGATCAGACAGAGAAACCGGGCAGAAAGATAAGATAGGTCAGGCAGTTCAAATAGATGAGACAGATCACGCAGTTCAGACATCGGACAGACAAATCAGATTGATGAGACATACAGGTCACATAGACAGATCGGACAGACAGATCAGGCAGACAGACAAATTAGACAGATAGGGAGACAGATTACATAGACGGATCAGACAGATCAGGCACACAGACAAATTAGACAGATAGGCAGACAGATGAAACAGGCAAACAGACAGGTTACATAAATGAATTAGACAGATAGACAGACATACAGATCAGATAGGGTTTCGATGGATAGACCAGATAAACAGATTCAGACAGGCAGATCAGGACTGACAAAGGAATCAGGATAGACACAGAGATAAAGATATTGATGGATGGATGGATGGATGGATGGATGGATGGATGGATAGGTAGGCACGTAGGTGCATACATGGATTTATGGATGGATTAATACATGATGAATCAACGGACAGACAGCAGATAGAGATGTAGACGAAAAGACAGGTGTGGATAAATATGGAGAGAAAGACAAACGGACACAGAAAGGCGGAGCGATAAATACATTGATATGAGGATATATGAAGAGATGGATAGATTGAAAGTTGGATATAAAAATCAAACAGACAATATTATTAAAAGCATCAGCAACCTCAGTTTTAACACAATATTAATAACTGTTGGAATCGCCAAGAACTCCAATTTTAATACAGTAGGCCTATTAGTAAATGATGAAGGCACCAACAACCCCTGATCTAATACAGTATTAGTAAAAGACAATGTATACACGAGTATAATGTAATAATACAAACACGTCTTGACAAACATACCTCCTAGTAAACTATTCAGGGAGACTTGGTAACTGTAACTCTTGTTTTGAGTCCTTATGAGTTCTGGTGTTATGAACTGCCGTTATATTTGTTATGTGCAAAGTAGAGAAATTTCTTTTTGATGTATTGAAACTAAATTTGTGAAATAAAACATGAAACAATTGAAATTAATGCAATTGGACAAAATAATTTTGGTTATGTTTTCAAAAATAGACATGAAATTAATGTTTGGAATGGAACGTACAAAGTAAAATAAAAAATATATTCCTAAGGTCAGGATCTTAATTTTATTGTGGTGCTTGCTTCCAAAAGTGGACTTACTCACTTTTAACGAAAATTGAGTTTGATATCATTTTGGTAGAATTCGACTAAAAGAAATCTGATTTTTAATTATTTTCAACCAACCAGA
This sequence comes from Periplaneta americana, assembly GCF_040183065.1. NCBI lineage: Eukaryota > Metazoa > Arthropoda > Insecta > Blattodea > Blattidae > Periplaneta > Periplaneta americana. Next base: position 70,357,423 of record NC_091119.1, read on the forward strand.
TTGAGGTTCTGGCTGATATGAACATCTATTATCAGGCAGTACATATTCTCACTTGACGATATTTGTCAGAGGAAGAATAATTGTTTGTATACATCTAAAGTCTGATGAAGGGAAATATGTAGCTATTCGGCGATGTATGCAATGGAGGAAAGGACTTGGCCACCTTACCCCATTATCTCCTGGTCTAATTGCTTCATAAGTAGTGCCATGTTGGTATCACTTATGGGGTTCAGACCTTTCTTCGGATAGTTGACTAAACAAAGCAAATACGGATAATACCAACAATAAAATGACTTCGAAATTGCGGTTTGCATTCAAAAGCGAACATATTAAGAAACGTATTTATTATTCGATAGTCTTGGTTTTTTCAACAAAACACGGACATATCCCATTGTTTACTTATGGAGATATAAAGTCTATCGTCGATTTGCAAAAGGGGACATGTCCAAAATAACAGTGTTTTGTAAAATCGCAAAAACTGTAACTAAGGTAACAAATTAAAATGTTCATCCATTTATTTCTAATTAGATCACTATGTATAATACAGAATGCGCGATGTGGTAGAAAGGGCAGAAAACCTAAAATGGAAATGGGGCGGCCACGTAGCACGTATGGATCACCAGAAATGGACGAATCGCACCACAATGTGGGACCCGAGAGAAGGACGACGGCACGTGGGACGACAAAAAACCAGATGGGCTGACTACTTCACAGAACAGAGCGGGAAGTCAATGGTCGAGAGTGGCACGAGACAGAGAAGTATGGAGGCAGCTGGCACCAAACATGAATCAGCAAGCACCAGATAGGACAGAAAGTCAATGACAGTGAGTGTAATTCGTGTGAAGTGATAAAAGGAAGTGGGGGGGGGATGAGTATAGTAGAAACGATCGAAGAGGGGAGTCAGGAACAGTGAAATGAAGAAATATCAGTAATATGACCAAGCTCCCAAGGACTCGCTCACCTTAGGAGCCTATTTATGAGCAATTCCCTGTGACAACAGGAGGCCCTTGCCCTTAGGGGATGTGTGTGGGCTAAATTTATTATTATTATTATTATTATTATTATTATTATTATATTATTATTATTATTATGTATAATACATTCAAGATCCATTAACATTTTAATTTTTTAAGTCTGTTATGGTTTTTTGCGATTTCCCAACACTTTGTTATTTTGGACGTGTCCCCTTTTGCAAATCGACGACAGAAGTAATCTATAAAAACACGGAACTGCAAAATAATTCTATGATCCTGAAGAATAAATATTTTCGATAATGAGTGAAATTTAGTCTCTCTTCCAGCCTGCAACGTTGCCTTAAAGCTTTCTATGGGCACTAACATACTAGCATGAGGTCAATCTTCTATTGGTCAATTAATATGGGATCTAGGGAGAAAAAACTTTCGGGAAGAAAACGAGATATTAAGAGAAAGAAAAAGTGTGTAAATTTCAGATTCAGTGTGACACTAGATAAGTTCTCTTTATTCTTAAAGAGAGGTAAAAAAATATTGCCTCTTTATCATTCAATTTCGAATGAAAAGAAAGCAGATATCACTAAACTATTGGAAAAGAATTTGGGGATACATGAATATTTGATAAAATCACTTTCTTCGTACAAGTACTGTATATTCTAAGCCAGTCATGTCAACTGATACCCATAGGCGCAAGCGCGCACTTTACAGCTCAGAAGAGCCTGAGCGCTTTACAATGGAAAGGAAGGAGACAGACGAAAGAGGTAATATATGCCGCTTGGTCGAGCTATATACAGGGATGGCCAGCACTGATTCAATGAATAATGGGAAGAGAACTTATTAAAATTGTATCTATGTTAATTTTTAGATTTGTCTGAGAAGTGTAAATGCATTATAAGAATGTAAGTTTTAATTTTAATGCTCATTTTTCACAAGTTTGCCTTTTTATTCAAAATGAATATTTTCTCAACTTTTTTACAGAAAAGTGAAATTTTCAGATATGTTTATTTAGTAGCCTTACAGGCACTGAAACAATGTTTTCGTAAATCTAATATAGGCCTATCATAAATACGTAGTGTTGAAGATAATTTATAGAAAATTTTGAAAATATTCGCATAGAAAATGTTTGCAAGGAAATTAATTAAAAAGCAACTACTTTTACATCATAAAGAAAAGATATGTGCCCATGTGCTGGTAGAACGTCAGCTCTATAGGTTCAGCGGATTTCGAGAAAATAATTTAATATTCTGAGGAGAGGAAGCTGCGCACCAATACCACCTTAAAAGCATAATACAATAAGAGTTTTGTTGTGTAAAATTAGTTACATATACCTAGTTAACCTTACTTTGTACTATAATATTGTTTTGATTAGTTTATTGATTACTTTTATAATGCTAAAGATACCATCAATATCAATTCCAACTTACCATGTCATGCTCAATCTCTTTCTTTGGAATATCACTTTCTTTATCAATAATGTGTTTCATTCACTTAGTATAGTATAATTGTACTACTATGGAATTTATGTGAATATTCCTTCTAAACTCTTTATTATGTTATTAATAGACAGCGGAAAATAAGTCAAATAAAAGTCATGTTTACGGTTTACAAGTACTGTACGCATAGACTATGGCATGAGGTGTGCACGCTTCCCAAGTAGGTAGCTACAACACGGTACCGTCCGCAGAGAGCGCCACGCGAACACCGAAAACAACTGCCACTCTGCGTTCTCAGTCAGTCCTCGTCCGTACGTGAACAGATGACATTGAGATACGTAAACATATTATTCATTTGTGTTCAGTGAAGTGACCATAATGCCGAGATAGATGTTAAAAAAACATAGAATGTATTCTTTAATACAAGAATATGGTGTCCACATTTTTAGTAGTGATACTGGTGAAACAATTAAATGTCGGTTATGTATGTATACTTTAAAAAAGATACAAAACAATTGATAGAACGATTTCTATTTCTGCACGGAAATATCATATGTACTTCGGTACATCGTAATAATACGAGTAATCGATAGAACATTAATGTAATACACAGAAACACATGAAAAATGTCGCTCTAAGTTAGAAGAAAATAAGCGTTCAAGTTCAAATTCCACCTCAAATATGAAATATGACGTTTGCCAGGACTTGTGTCGAATGATGATAAGTTTAAATATTCCATTCAAAACGTTGGACAATCCTCACTTTAAAGGGTTTATAGAAAAATACACAACATATCAGGCACCTTCTGAATCATTGATTCGAAAAGAGTTATCTGTATGCGCCTCTAGTATGCCTACTGTGCTTACGTAAACAACAACCCTCTGACGAGACAAACTACTCGCGTTGTAGTTACCTTCACATCCGAATGATTATTTTCCGCTGTCTAGTTATTAACATTTAAAAAACAAGTGCAATATTAAGAAATTTATGTTAGTACTTTTGTTTTACAGACAATATATGAAATATCAAACAGAAAGAAGGCATATAAAAATAACGACATAAACATAATTCTTCCTCCTTCCATACCTAGCGCTTGATGCCCGCGCACGACGTCAAAGTCAAAAAAGTTCGCTTGCTTTGACATCACTGTTCTAAGTAATAAATGTTTGAATAATGCATAAGAACAAGAACAACTGTTTGGAGATGGGGAGGGGAATGAAATTTTAGAATTGATACTGTAAACACTGTTTTTTTAACATGCTGCTCAGCGGTTTTGGTGAGTTCAGAAGCCTTTATAAAAAATGTGCCTGTAGTTGAAGATTTTTCAATACTGGTATGTTAGACAAAACAAATAAATGTAAAAGGTCTCGATGTAGTAAAAATGATTTTGTTTGATTCATAAATATTATATTTTGCAACACCCATTAAAATGTAAACCATATGACAATCTACCGCTGCAAAGTAAAAACATGCGGGTCCAGGTTTCAAATCCTGATTCGGACTAGGATGAGGTTTTTCCGAGGTTTTCCCTCAACCAATTGAAGAAGAATTGTTGTGAAACTTTCGGACTCATTTTCACCATCATAATTACTCTTCGTCTCTTTCATCATCATCTCCGTTTCTTTGAAGTAGAATCGGCTGTGGGTCGCACCGAACTTGGACCCCGTGGTATGTGGTCATTAGTTGCTGGTGATAGTGCTATGTACCGTGGGCTCTCCCCTGACGCTCACTGTGCTCGTGGAATCAGCGTTGAAAGCTGTGGTGATGTCTACACGAATAGGTAAGGGAATTCTGTAGGCTGTAGGGGAGTTATGAGGCAGCCCGCAGGAGAATCTGTAGAGCGGGGGGTCTTAGTGTATGCATACCATTTCGTTCTAGGTAGTACAACGGACCCACCCAAATGACCTACGTGCGATGGCGGTCCCCAGCTCGCGTCTTTCTCCTTAAGGGGGAATAATAGGTAGAGGGAAGAGAACCCATGTAACAGATGTTCAAATTGGAGATGAAAATATATTCTAATTCAAAAAGAATAAATATTTATTTTTTTAAATCATAAAAACGGAAATATTGATGAAATTTCCAATGAAATGTGGACAAAATTACACATTTCAATCAAACGTGGACAAATCCAAATTAATATTTTTTACTACTAAAACACTCAAGCGATAAATAAAGTGTTAAGATATTCGATTAATAAAAATGGGCCAGATATTCCATATTTTTCTTTTCAGATTTTATTTCTTAATGTAAGTGCCAATTTCAGTTTTACTTGTTTCCTGAAAAAAATCATAGTATGGCTTGTCCACTTTAGATCGCAAGCTTCACAATTCTCAATGTTTAAGTTTTGTAATAATTAATTTAAAAAACAAGAAGTAGGGCAATATCACGCTCAAATAAACGAACTCATACATTACCTCGTGAAGAATGAAGTCCAGCTCACTCTGCCAATACACATCCCATGCTTCTCTTCTTCGGGAGTAAAGGTGGAACATATTTCCTGTTGCTTGCGCCAAGACAAACCATTCACGTCCTGTGAAATTATTTCATTTTAATTCCAATTCTATGTATTAAATACGACTACAGAGTGGTTCGAGATATGATCATAGTGCTGAAACATACACTGTTGCCAGGCACTGTAGAGGCAAAGATATGACCATAAGCCTGAATTGAATAATGTTAAAGGGAAAAATTGTTCCGAGCCCGGGTATTGAACCCGGGAACTTCGACTAAGCGCGTCAACGTTGTACCACTGAGTTATCCAGGAACGACACATAATATCGGTACAATTCTTCCCTTTTATGTCCACATACCTCAAGTATGGCGATTGTCAAACCCACTTGAGGTATGTGGACATAAAACGGAAGAATTGAACTGAGATTGTATATCTTTCCTAGATAGCTTAATGGTCAAAGGTCCTGGGTTCGATACCCGGTCCTGGAACAATGTTTCCCTTTAATATTATTCAAACATGCTTTACAGGAAGTTAAACCTGAAAGCCTAGATCACCATAAACCTGAATTATTCATGTCTTTTCTATGTTGTTGGATAAATTAAATATGTTGTAAACAATGTATTAGCGAAGATTTTATTATATTATTATTATAATGTACCGAAGTACATATGATATTTCCATGCAGATATTCTGCGTCATCATACGATGAAAGAGAAATGGAACGGAGAAAAATTCTCTCCGGCGCCGGGATTTGAACCCGGGGTTTCAGCTCTACGTGCTGACGCTTTATCCACTAAGCCACACCGGATTCCACCCCGGCGTCGGAAGAATCGTCTCACTTTTAAGTTCCAACTCCTGGGTTCCTTCTAGTGGCCGCCCTCTGCACTATGTCATAGATGTCTATGAACGCAGGACCGAAGTCCACACATGTGCTGAGGTGCACTCGTAATGAGTAACTAGTTGGCCGGGATCCGACGGAATAAGCGCCGTCTTAAATCACGAAGTGATTTACGCATATCATGTATATTATTATTATAATGTACCGAAGTACATATGATATTTCCATGCAGATATTCTGCGTCATCATACGATGAAAGCGTAATGGAACGGAGAAAAATTCTCTCCGGCGCCGGGATTTGAACCCGGGTTTTCAGCTCTACGTGCTGACGCTTTATCCACTAAGCCACACCGGATTCCACCCCGGCGTCGGAAGAATCGTCTCACTTTTAAGTTCCAACTCTTGGGTTCCCTCTAGTGGCCGGCCTCTGCATTACGTCATAGATGTCTATGAATCTAGGACCGAAGTCCACACATGTGCTGAGGTGCACTCGTAATGAGTGACTAGTTGGCCGGGATCCGACGGAATAAGCGCCGTCTTAAATCACCGTCCGGTGTGGCTTAGTGGATAAAGCGTCAGCACGTACAGCTGAAAAACCGGGTTCAAATCCCGGCGCCGGAGAGAATTTTTCTCCGTTCCTTTACTCTTTCATCGTATGATGACGCAGAATATCTGCATGGAAATATCATATGTACTTCGGTACATTATAATAATAATATACATGATATGCGTAAATCACTTCGTGATTTAAGACGGCGCTTATTCCGTCGGATCCCGGCCAACTAGTCACTCATTACGAGTGCACCTCAGCACATGTGTGGACTTCGGTCCTAGGTTCATAGACATCTATGACGTAGTGCAGAGGGCGGCCACTAGAGGGAACCCAAGAGTTGGAACTTAAAAGTGAGACGATTCTTCCGACGCCGGGGTGGAATCCGGTGTGGCTTAGTGGATAAAGCGTCAGCACGTAGAGCTGAAACCCCGGGTTCAAATCCCGGCGCCGGAGAGAATTTTTCTCCGTTCCATTACTCTTTCATCGAAGATTTTATTGTAAATCTGAAGTAGTTTAATTATTTCCCTTTAAATACGAGTACAATATTACACGATAAAAACAAAATACTGATGATTGATCGTTGCTTTAACATCTCAAAATTATAAACCTCACATATTATGTATAACTGAACTTCATATGAAACATTAAGAAATATTAGTGTCGAATGAAAATACGCTATGTCCATTTCACTTTCTTACAGATTTCTCCTCTTTTTATGGCGATGAATCAATTATGTGCTGTTGGTTTGCGTTAAAAAATGCTTTCTTCTTCTCTGCATCAACCTCAAAATGCTTTTGAAAATATGTTACCTCGTTCAAAAGCACTGATTAATTAAATATTGCTGCCTTCTAAAAAATATTATCGTATGAACAAAGTGCTCCTCATATTTGAGCTGCCTTTACACGGATACTTAGCCTATTAAGTTCTAAGTTCTGTAGACATGTGTATCATGAAGGGAATGCTTGTGTATTCTTTTAGGGGTGAACAGGTATTGCGTGAAACTGATATGTGTGATTGCTGTAGTGAAGTATATTTTTAAATACATGGAATTCAAAATTGTGGTCAATTATCAAAATGTATTATCTTGTGTGTTCATACGAAGGCAGTAGAGAATGGAGTGGATTGGAATGGAGTGCAATGGAATTTACGGGAGGGGGGCACTATGGCCCAGCATTGCGACCTGTTACGATATATTGCACTAACCCTCAAGCTATGCAAATTCCCAAACCTACACTGGCTGACTACACTAAGGTTCGCTGCGTACCCAGGTTTCTAGCAGGCAACCACGCTCGTCCCCAGGCCAACTCCTTCCGTGCGCAGCTAGCCGGCGATCGGGGAATGCTATGCAATGATGACGAAATGGAGAAATGTTGACGGAATTGTGTAGATGCCTAATATGGGGACAAAGGGGAGAACCCCGAGAAAAATCCCAATTGCGACCTCGTCCGTCAAAAGTGTCACTATAGATTTTTCAATGGCAGGCTGGAGGCCTGACCATTCAGCCACCGCAGAGGTCTAGGCAGTAGGGAACTAAAAAAAAAAAAAAAAAATAAATTTAGATTGATTAACGAAAACATTTTACAAATATATTTTAATATTTATCATTTAAAATTACTATTTTCGTAAATATAATATAATATTAGATATAATTATGTAAATTTGTGAGAATTAATTATATTAAGAATAATAAATATATATCACTTTCACATGTTAATTGAACTAAGTTTAAAAATACCCTAGTTAACTAGTTTTGACTTGGAGCCATCTTCAGAACTGCCTGGTCTTTGCGTCTTCCGGTGTCTCCGCCCCCGGTGGGGTGCATTTATGTTGTGTAGTGTGGAGTCAAATAGTGTGTGTGTTCTGAAATTCAGTTGTGTGTTGTGGATTTGTTGTGGGTGTGTTTTTGTGTATCTGTATATTTCTTACTGTTCTACAGTTGAGCCGTTCTTATTTCCGGCGTGGCCACGTCTTCTCGACTTTCGGCGCGACAGCTCCACGTGTTTCCAAGACGAAGGCAGGCAATAGTAATGTTACTAATCTCTGTCAAGCCAGTAGTGAACGCAGTCGCAGTAGCAGGTGGTCAAGCAATCAGTCGGTAGTGCAGTGTTATTGTTGTTAGCGCGGTGTTATCGCCGAGTTTTGAGTATCACAATGCCGCAGAGGAGTCGGAAGACTATCAAATCGCAAAGCAGAGAAATGATTCTTAGCGTTAGAGATTATTTCGAAAATGAACGTGAAAATAAGGGTAGTTTATTGCCTTTAACGCAAGTGGTACAAAGAACAGGTGATGCGTGTGGTGTGAACAAGTGCACTGTTTCTCAAATAACGACTTAGAAGTAGGACAGTCCTGCAAAGAAGAAAATAATCTGAGAACCCCAGGAAAGAACAGAAAACGTGAAAATAAAAAATATATAAACTCACACGCAATAGCTGTAACAACTTCTACATCGGACAAACAGGCAGATCATTTCAAACACGTTACAAAGAGCACATCACAACCATAACCAAATCACACAACACTTCCACATACGCAGAACATACCACAAACGCCAACCACACCTACAGCAACATAAACACAGACGTGGAAATTCTACATATCCAACCAGAAAACTAGAAACTAAACACACTAGAACAATACGAAATATACAGATACAGAAAAACATACCCACAACAAATCCTCAACAAAACTGAATTTCAAAACACACACACTATTTGATCCACACTACACAACACAAACGCATCCCCACCGGGGGCGAAGAACCGGAAGACGCAAGGACCATTCAGCTTTGAAGATGGCTCCCAAGCTGAAACTAGTCAACTAAGGTATTTTTAAACTTAGTTCAATTAACACGCGAAAGTCATATATATTTCTTACTTCTAATGATATAGTGTTAAAAGTTGTGTAATCAAGACATATAATTAATTATATAGGTCTATGATTATTAATAGGCGATTCTCTTTATAGAAGTGCAACGTCTTGTACTAATATACAGCTGGTTACTGTTACTCCACGTGTCCAGTAAAGTCTATCATCTTACTGTGACACTAGTAGTGTCTACTGTAGTGATGTAGTCACGCCAAGGAATCATGGATCGCTTTTATGAAGTCAGACTAAATCATAAATGTCCAATTGTAACTCGTACGAGGTATCTCCTGGCGTAAGTAACCCGCAGCGCATATTCTTTAAGGTCGTTTTTCCTATTGTATATGGAAAGTTATTGACCTTAGCAGAGCATGCTTGATGTACAATATCTCCTCGTTCTATAGACGTTTGGACACCCATGGGCGATGTATGGCCTTTCGTGTAATAAATTTTCTTGACAGTGAAAAGCAGGGCCTAAAAATAACCTTCAAGAAGCCTACTGAATGTGTCAGTAGAGCTTTAAACTAAAGCTGCTTGTACACGATCCATTTTTTTTTTTCCAATTCAGTAATTTACTAGAAGATTTGTCGAAGATTGTGAAGTACTGGTTAATACTGAAAAAAAAAAAATGTAAAGAAAGTTTCATATTGCTAAATGTTTGGTAATATAGTAAAACATGTCCTTTAAGTACAGTATATTGTAACCTGAATAGGCCTACATAAAGTATTACAATATAAATATCTAAATGCTTTGTAGAAAAAGTGGTCTATACAAAACAATATCTGTAGAATTACTTAACTCTAAGGTATCATAAAGTGAAGAATATTATGGTTGCATATTGTTTTAAAACAAAACATTTAATCCATGTTGAATCTTTCGTATACTACTTTTAACACTTGAATATAAATAATTGATTAAATGGCGATCTTACTCGTGTTAATTGTGTAAGCATGTGCGGCTTACAGCTGTTTCGGTGCTTCTTCACACCATCCTCAGAGCCTACTTTTTTCTGTTTTTTGTTTGTTTTGTTTTTGTATTTTTTGTTTTTTTTTTGTTTTTGTTTTTTGTTTTTTTGTTTTTGTTTTCTTTTGTTTTTTGTTTTTTTTTGTTTTTTTTTCTCTCCAGCCATTTACCATCACAAAGATATGAGATATCACAGAATACAATGCATTAATTAACAAACAAAACAGAAAAATAAGATCACAGAACAATCCATCTTTTCTAAATTACTTACAATATTGTATTGAAGGAAGAAGATTACATTTCAGAAAGAGTAAAACAATGATAACAGGGTCACCAATTAAATTGAACACCTCGCTTATAACATTTATGCAATAGAGGATTGTAAACCTAAGTGGATTAGCTGGGCATAGTATGTTCAAAACTATTTCGCCTTACTCATATATAATTGAGTAAATTGCCATAAAGTTTTTTCCCGTGTTTTTTATTATAGGCTTTGTACCTCGAACATTTTAGAATTTCCATAAATTCTTCCATTTCCATTTCCCTGTTGTAGTGCATTATTTGGAATACTACATTGTTAATGATCCAAATCACAGCATTATGTTGTTGAGATGGTAAATAATGAAAGTCAGGTTGCGTAATCATGCTAGGTTGTATTGATGTATATGGTGTAAGCCATATACTTATTATATGTTGGATTTTGTACCAGATTTCCTTAACTTTGTTACATTCAGTTAAACAGTGGGTAACAGTATCTATCTGGGCACATATAGAGCATAGCATAGTTTGTGATCTTTTGATTTTATATAATCGGAGGTTCGTTGGATATATATCATGAACAGCTTTAAACTAAGATGTTTTTAGTTTTGCAGGAATCAATTTATTTGTAATATTGGTCCACACTCTATTCCAATTAACCTGGGGGTAGTAAGATATTATTCTCATAGGTTTATCGAACGGGGAAGCGTTACAAACCATTTCGATATACAGTTGGTATATTAACCTTGTTGATATTTGGTTACCATAGTTTGTGAGTTGTAAACTATTAATACTTTTTAGTATTTGATGTACATAATCAAAGTCTGTATCATTTTTGGTATCTGACTGAAGGGTGTTTTGGAAAAATGTAAACATTTTAACTCTATATTATCCGTCTGTTGTTGTTTTAGGTAACGGGATACTAGTAAGGAAGCACATTTAGTTGGAATATGTATGAAATTTAATCCTCCTTCTTCTCTTCTCTTAATGGCTGTTGAAAGTGGCACCCTAAATATGGCCCTTTCCAGAGATACCATGTGATTGCTGCTTGTAATTGTCTGGAGTAGTTCATGGGAATTGGTATGACTTGAGCAACATACCATAGGAGAGACAATATATAAGTATTAAGGATTAAGATTCTGTTGTTTAGACAGTTTTCTCGCGGGTAAGATGTTTGAAGTTTTCCCTTGATCTTTGCTACTATGGGATTCCAATTCAGATCTTGAATTTTATTCCAGTTCGATGAATATATGACACCAAGAATCTTTACCTCGTCTGTTGTGAGAAGTGGAGGACAGTGAGGTGGATTTTCCCATTTCCCTAATGGTAGAACACGTGATTTAGAAATATTTATATTTAAACCCGAATCTTCTTCAAATTTTTGTAGTATTTGCCACATTCTAGGTATTTCTAAGTCATTATATAGTAATAGGTTTACATCATCAGCATATGACAGTGTCGTTAGACGGGTATTTTGCAAATTTAATCCTGTTAGACTTTGGTGGAGATATTCCAGTAAAGGATTAAGTGCAATTACAAAGAGGGACATGGATAAAGGGCAGCCTTATCAAACTGAACGGTTTATAGCTATCGGTTTGGAATAATGTCCATTAATTTGTAAGGTTGATGAGATATTGGTATAGAAAATTTTTACCTTTTTTATAAAATTAGTATCAAATCCATATCGTTGAAGTGTATGAAATAGGAAATCATGTCGAATTTTGTCGAATGCTTTTGAGAAATCTATGGAGATTAAGAGGCCCTTGTGTCCCAATTTAGTATGGTATGCTAACAGGTCTCTAATGGCATTTGTAGCATCAAAGATTGATCTTGTTTTAACTCCAGCAAATTGAGTTTCATGTATGATATCTTGCAGTATTGATTTAAGACGATTATTAACAATTCGGGCTAAGATTTTATAGTCATTATTTAATAGGGTAATCGGCCTATAGTGTTCAGCTGTTTTGGGATGTGGAATCTTTTTTATCAGTACCATTATTCCTTGGCGTTGAGAAGGGCATAACTCTCCATTCTGAACTATTTCATTTAAGACATGTGTGAATTCATCCCCAAGAATGTCCCAATATTGCTGATAAAATTCATTAGTGATGCCATCCGTTCCGGGTGACTTGTTTGCTTTCCCTTGAAAGACTGCCATTTGAACTTCCTCTTTTGTGATAGGTGCATTAAGCTGTTTATTTTGTTCAGGTGTGACATACCTTATTGGATTTGGATTAAAAGTTTGAGAAACATGTGCAGATTTATCATCAATCATATCGGTAAAGTACCGATGAAAGATAGTAATTAAATCCTTTTGTTTACTATATTCCGTTTTTCCATCTTCGATTTTAGTAACGAAGTGGGAATTGCAGCGTTTTCTTTCCTTTACCAAATGGAAAATGTTCATTTTATCTTCTTCTTCTGCTGAAATAATTTTACTAGTCATTGTTGTTCTCTCCATCTTTCTGCTGTATATTGTTCGTATCTGGGCTTTAATATGACTTAACTTTGCTTGCATGGGAGCATACTGAAAATCTGGACGTTGCAAATCGTGGATACATTGAAATAGAAAATTTAATGTTGTATTCTCATCCCGTTTCCTTTCCAGTCCCCTATATTTGAAGAAAGAATTAATCTGTTTTTTTTTTTTTTTACATATCCATCCCACCAGTTAGTTTTCGTTACGTATTGAGCCTGTTTTCTTATCCATTTTTGCCATTCAATAGTGAAGTCTTCTTTTATTGTAATGTCTCGTAACAATTGACTATTGAGTTTCCAAAGCGTTCGTCCACGCGTGATGAAGGAAATAGGGATTTTAATCAACACAATCAAAGCGTTATGATCTGTAAAAGGGGCGGGAACAATTTCGGAGCTACTTATACTATTTTTTAAATCTGTGGAGACATATATTCTGTCGATACGTGATGCCGACTTGGTAGTGTGATACGTAAATCCCGCAGTTTTATGCGTCACTCTCCAGACGTCGGTCATATGAAAGTTGTTGATAATGTAATTTAGGGCCGGTGATTTAGGTGTACTACCGGTGCATTCGGTTGAGTCAAGTACGCAATTGAAATCGCCTCCCATAATATATTTATTGTGTAGTTTCGAGAGTAAATACGTAATGTCTATTCTGAAGAACTCTTCTCGTAATTTTCTCTTGTGAGTACCAGAAGGAGCATAAATAGAAAGAAAATGGTAAAAGAGGCTACCAAGGTTAACAAAATTATATGAATAAGGAAGAAATTTCCTATGAGTGCCATTATAGAACAGCTGGCAAAGAAAAATAGCTTCCATTACAATTATTATTTCCAAATAAGGCATTGACATTTGCGAGGGGATAGCTATAGTCGTGCAAATGAAAAGAAAACATTGCTTTCTTTGCGTATATGGTATGCCAGGTTTGGTTAAATTAGCTATTCCTGACAGGTAGGTTCGATATTAACATAAACATTCGAATTTTAGATACAAGTGAAATCTGAATTATGTATTTCCTGCATAAAGAGTATGGCAATATCGTGTGCTTTCAGAATATTATTAAAACCATGGATTTTTGTTGGCGAAGAACTGCCACCGGATTTTAAGGTTGTTACAATCAAACGTGAGCGTCATAAAAAGCATCTAAATATTTTAGCATACGATATGCGCCATGTATATATGTTATAGAAATACTTATGCAGTGATCACTTATGATTTTTTTAAAGTAGGAAGAAAGGATTTGCCTTCTTCTGATTTATATGGATGCTTTCTATTACTAGTATATGTTTTTGTAGATTTGGCAGGAGCTTTGTCTATGTGTCCATGTTCATTACTTCCTATTTCCCTGGTAAGGTTAAGATTCACAACTTCCATTTCGTCGCTCCACATGGTGTTATTGGTCGCTGTCGGTGTTTGTAGTCGAGGATCTTGAATGCAGTCCGATTGAGAAGAAGGGATCCTCCCCTCATCTTCACTTGGAGCAGCTCCTGTATCTTGAATCATTGGTTGTGGGTTGTGAATTTCACTTATCCCATGAGGTGAAATCACATTAAGTCTATCTCTAGTTTCTTGTGAACTGCTTTTAGTTTGCTTGGGAATTTGCTTCGAACGCTCTTTCTTACGACGTTTATTGTCGGGAGTCTCATCCTCATTTTCAATCGAACTGTTCTCAGTAACTAATACGATATCGTTTTCGTCAGCCGAGTCGGTTTCAGATTCGTTCTGTATATTAGTAACTTCATCATGTATGCTTGGTTGAGTATTCCGATGTACGTAAATCTTGTCAGCTAACTCGGGACAATCAGCAGCTATATCTCTATGGCTGTCGGACAGTCGTTCCTGTTGAGATACTAACATCTCGAGGTCATTGGTCCTGTTTACAGGGGATGTAGTAGGCAATGGGGCATTCGTCTGTCCGTGTGGTTCATTCTCGATATGATTACCAATTATCTCATCTGTAGATCTTCGCGATTGTAGTATATCACTAAAGGTAAGCTTTTGTCTTGGAGCTACAGTAACGGGCTGACGGAAGATACGTTGTGGGCAATGAGAGCGAACATGCGAAACACTGCCACATTGATAACAAGTTTTTTCTTGCCCGACATATGTAACATACGCTTCACAGTTGGCAATTATTAAGGAAGATGGAATAGGCTTTTCAACTAACACCTGTGCAATACGTATACCAGTATCAACCGCGAAACGATATTTATGTGTCCACTTTTCATTGACAATTGACTGCACTTTACCATAATTCATTAATGTATTTGTAATCCTGTCGTTTGGCACCTCTGGTGGAATGTTAAACACCCTAACTGTAGTCATGTCGTCATCTCCTGATGTTATTATAACTG
This sequence comes from Periplaneta americana, assembly GCF_040183065.1. Taxonomy (NCBI): domain Eukaryota; kingdom Metazoa; phylum Arthropoda; class Insecta; order Blattodea; family Blattidae; genus Periplaneta; species Periplaneta americana. Next base: position 70,372,586 of record NC_091119.1, read on the forward strand.
ACACAATTTCACAATTTTGCAATTTTATATTTGTTGACCCTTCACGTTTCCACAAATAATTTTCATATACACTGCTGCTGATAAAGTTCAAGTAAATCGCATTCTGTTTACTAACTAACTGAATAGCTTGTAAGTCCAATTCTCGTACCTGTAAATATTCTGCAATCCACTGGTGAATTTCTATTGCTGTTGGTCGTTGTTGTTCCTTGTTGAATATTACTTTCATGGTATTCACTCTGTTAATCTTAGAGCTCATATTCGAAGCACTCTGCTCTATGTACTGTATCAAACTGGACGCACACAGCAGAGCTTCACCACACGATCTCGAATTTCGCTGCCTGTTGTGTGGGTGCGTTCGATTGTTGAAAAGTGTTGAAATGTGGTGTCAAATAGTGTGTGTTCTGAAATTGATCTGTGTGTTGAGAATTTGATCAGGGTGTGTTTTAGTGTGTCTGTATATTTCATATTGTTCTAGTGTGTTGAGTTTTTGGTTTTTGGGTTGTATGTGTAGGATTTCCATGTCTGTATTTATGTTAGTGTATGTGTGGTTAGCGTTAGTTATGTGTTCTGCATATGTATATGTATTGTGTCCTCTGGTTATTGCTTTAATGTGTTCTTTGTATCGAGTTTGGAATGATCTGCCTGTCTGTCCAATGTAGAAACTGTCGCAACTATTGCATGTGAGTTTGTATACGCCTGTGTGGTTGTATTTATTTTGTTTGTTGTGTTGTTTGTGTGTTGAGATGTCTTTGTAGTGTGTTTTCTGTTCTGTATGCTATGTTGTAGTTCTGTTTTCTGAATGAGGATGCGATCTTGTGTGTGTTTTTGTTTTCGTATGTTAATGTGGTGTATTTCTTGTGTTCTTGTGTTTGTGTTGTGTTTTGTGTGTTTTTGTGTTTGTTGAGTTTTTGTTTTGTCTTCCTTATGATGTTGTCTATTATGTTTGGATTGTAACCGTTTTCTTGTGCTATGTATTTGATTGTGTTCACTTCTTCATTGTGGTGTTGTTGGCTCATGGGTATGTTGAGTAATCTGTGTACCCTTGTCCTGAATGCAGCATGTTTGTGTTGTGTGGGGCAATTAGATGTGTTGTGTATGTGTGTGGTGGTGGTGGTGGTGGTGGTTGGTTTTCTGTATATTTTGAAGGTGTGTTTGTTGTCAACTTTTGTTATGGCGATGTCTAGGAATTTGATGGTGTTATTGTTTTCGAGTTCCAGTGTGTATTGGAGTTTTGGATGTATTTTGTTTATGTATTGGTGTAGTTTGTGTATTTGTGGTTTGTTTCCTTTGTATAGTATGAGTATGTCGTCTACGTATCTGTGCCAGTATATTATGTTGTCTGCATATTTGTTGTGTTCATTGTTGAGTATGTATGTTTGTTCTATGTTGTGTAAAAATATCTCTGCTAGTATGCTAGGTATGGGTGATTCCATTGGCAGTCCTTCTGTTTGGGTGTAGTATTTGTTGTTGTGTGTGAAATAATTTTGCTTTGCTATGATGTCTGTCATTTGGATGATTTCTTCGATGTGTTCTTGTGGTGTGTTGTGGTCTATGAGCATTTGTTTTAGTATCTGTAATGTGTCTTGTATCGGTATGTTAGTGTATAAGTTAGTGATATCGAAAGATGCTAGTGCTGCACTGTGTGGAATGTGTTGTTGTTTTGTTTTGTTGACTAGGTCTGTAGTGTTTTTTATTGTTGTCTGTTTTCTTGTGATTATAATAGTATTTAATTCATTAATATGTCACATCAACGGACGTATATACGTCACCCAACATCGTAAGATGAAGATTACATTTGTAAAGTTTCTTTCCAGCCATAAGCAGTGCTGACTAAGATCAGACGCTATGGACAGTACTCTATAACAGAGTCGCCAGTATGAAAGGATAATTCCGAGCCTTTGGCGTGAGACGAACTCGATAGCTCAGTGGTAGAGCGCCTGACCGGAGACCACGAAGTCGCAGGTTCGATTCCCGCTCGAGATTGTGAAATGTTTCTTTCATACCATGGCATGATTGTGACTATAATAGTATTTAATTCATTAATATGTCACATCAACGGACGTATATACGTCACTCAACATCGTAAGATGAAGATTACATTTGTAAAGTTTCTTTCCAGCCATAAGCAGTGCTGACTAAGATCAGACGCTATGGACAGTACTCTATAACAGAGTCGCCAGTATGAAAGGATAATTCCGAGCCTTTGGCGTGAGACGAACTCGATAGCTCAGAGGTAGAGCGCCTGACCGGAGACCAGGAAGTCGCAGGTTCGATTCCCGCTCGAGGTTGTGAAATGTTTCTTTCATACCATGGCATGATTGTGATTATAATAGTATTTAATTCATTAATATGTCACATCAACGGACGTATATACGTCACCCAACATCGTAAGATGAAGATTGAATTTTATGTTGTTTCTGATGATTTTGTCCATGTGTGTGGCTAGTTTGTGTGCTGGTGCCTGTTTGTAGTTGATTAGAGGTCTGATTGGTATGTTTTCTTTATGTATCTTAGGTAGTGCATTGAGTTTAGGTGCTGCTGGTTTGATAGGTTTGAGTTGTTGTTTCATGTTGTGCGGTATTACGTGTTTGCTTTTGTTGATTGTGTTTTTTATTGTGTTGTGGTATTGTGTGGTGGGATCTTTTTCAAGTTCTGTGATGTTGTTTTGTTTAAAGTATGTTTCTATTTTGTTGCGTAGGTCTTGTTTGTATAGTATTACTGTACAATTGCCTTTGTCTGCTTTGGTGAAAATGAGGTTATGTTGTTGTTGTTTTGCTTTTAGTGTTTTTATTGTTATATGTTCTCTTTTGTTTGTGTTGGGTTCGTGTATTTTGTTTATGTGTCTTATGATATCTTGTCTGATGTATTCTTGGTGTTCTTGTGTTTTGTATTGCTGTTTCCGTGTTGATGATTGTCTGTGTTTTTTGTTTTGGTCCTGTGTTGTTGTGTGGTATGTTATGTTTTAATCCTTTTTCTAATAGAATGGTTTCGTTACGGTTGAAGGTTATGTTTGTTGTGTTGTGTATTTTTGGGTGGAATTTGTGTTCTGATTTGTGTTTTTTTGTTTGTTATGTTTTTAGTTTTGCTATCTTGGTATTGTGTCGTTTCTTTATTTTGTGGCTGATGTTGGATATTATTTCGTTGGTGCGTGTTATGATTTCTTCTAGTTCTGTATAGTGAGTGATGTATGCTAGATGTAGATATGTTTTGTATGCGTTTGTGTTATGTTTGTTTTTCATGTAATGTAGGTGTTTGATGTTGTTATGTATGTGTAATTTCTATGCTTGGGTTTTGGTTTTTTGAGCTATGTGTGAGGTGTTTTTTATGTGTATTTGTGCGTATTTGGGTGTGATATGTTGGTTTAAACATGTGTGTTTATGTGGTACAACCCAAAAACCAAGAACTCAACACACTAGAACAATATGAAATATACACACACTAAAACACACCCTGATCAAATTCTCAACACAAAGATCAATTTCAGAATACACACATTATTTGACACCACATTTCAACACTTTTCAACAATCGAACACACCCACACAACAGGCAGCGAAGTTCGAGATGACGCCGAGATCTAGTAGGCTCTGAGGATGGTGTGAAGAAGCACCGAAACAGCTGTAAGCCGCACATGCTTACACAATTAACACGAGTAAGATCGCCATTTAATCAATTATTTAAAACATTTAAGGTTCGTATTCGCCTAATTTACAGGTTAGAATCTCCTTCATTAAAATACAGTATTGATAGATACTCGAGATACCTGCTTTAATTTTCTCATACGCATTAAACTTTTCTTCATTTTGTTGTATTTCACAGAACACACAGCTACAGGCCTGTGTTTAATTAATATAATTGAACAACTTCTCTCGGCCAGAACGCCGTGTTTTTTTTTCGTGGTTTTTGGAATCGTAATATTTTCGAATCCCAGCTGTCAATTCCTTCAAAGAATTATCAAATCTTTGATCGATTAGAACTTGTTCTTACTTACTTTAAAGAATGTTAAAGTATTGTAAGTGATTTGACAATAACACTTGTAAAATATTAATGAAACAATATCGATAGAAACCCAATTACAGTATAATAGTTCGTAAAATTCTGGAAAGAAAAGGTTCTGTTCTACTCCTTCTTTCTTCCTAATGCCCTTACAAATATCTGATTGAACTAATATGGAATATGGTAAAATCACACATAAGAGAAAGGAATGTACAACAATGTCACCGACAAAGTAGATGAGGGAGACTGAAGAATGAGGAATATTATTAGTTATATTGTTCCCATTTTGTGCTGTATTTCATATTTCATTTCATTTTATGTATACTGTTAAATAACGCTTACAATTTGTTGTATATTTCTTTGTTAAATTATTTCATTGATACCACTGAAGTTCTTATAATGTGTGCTATTAGCAAAGTCGCATATAGCATGTGTCGTGTTATTTCATTATCGGAAACATTATTTGTAATAGAACCGGTCTATAGACTAGACAATGTCCTTTTATTTCGCAATCGCAACACAAGTTTGCAGCGTCTGTGCTTACTATCCAAATGCGAAATGGTCACATTCTATTTAAACCTAACATGTATATATGGTACACTGCGTAAATTAAACCATATATCTAGGGTCTGCTTGTAGAAAATGCCTTTCATATTCAATTCAGAAAAAAAATATATATATATATATTTTTTTTTTTGGTTGCATAGTAAATAATTTCTTTTATATGTAGCCTATGCCTTTTGATCTACTCTGTATGATCGATATGATAAAGGATCTGAACTGTTACGAAATGCGTAAAATGTAATACTATGAAAAGGTATCTGTAACCTCCTCTACACTCATTTTTACTTTCTTTCTTATTACAAAGAATATAGGGATCATTTTCAGTGAAAACGATGAAGTTTCATATGGATAATAAAATTGTCGACTAAAACGGTAGGCAATGTGTACAAAAACAAATATACGTCAATTAGAATATATTTCCCTAGAAAGGCGGGGTACTCGGCAAGACGTAACGTTACAAGTCCAAAGATGGCGATTTCGATTCCCAATGAGATCATGGATTTCCTCCATCCACCTTAACCTTGCAGCCGCACTATGGCCCTGGGGTTTACTCGCCTGTAATAGAAATGAGTATAGTCCGGGTCAGTTTACTTTATACCAGCGATGTCAGACAGGGACTAAACGGAGCGGAGCGCTCCACTAGTCTGGTTGCGTGCTCCGGTGTTTCCACAGACATAAGCAAATTCAAGCTCCGATCTAGCTAAACAACCGGTATTGGAGCTTACAACTCTGACTCTACTGCTTTATACCCTAAGAGTGAAACCTGACCATTTCCCCCCCCCCCCATTACTACATATGCTAGTGGTTGTGGTGATTTTATAGTTTGCAGGTTGAATTTTCTTTTCCCAACTTCGTTTCGAATTTCGATACAAATACTATAAATGGTAGTGATTTTGTAACTGTTATGTTGGCAACTGAGACAGATGTTGCCGGTACTGGAGTTCCATGCAATTAAAATTTTACTAGATTTCTGAGCCGGTTACTGGAAACTAGTGAAATTTGAACATACTAATAAATAATTAATATCAGTATTAATATTAATTATTATAAAGACAAAGTATGTGATTATGTCTCGTGACCAGAATACTGTACGAAATGGAAATATAAAAATTAGAGATTTATCCTTCGAAGAGGTGGAAAAATTCAAATATCTTGGAGCAACAGTAACAAATATAAATGGCACTCGGGAGGAAATTAAACGTAGAATAAATATGGGAAATACGTGTTATTATTCGGTTGAGAAGCTTTTGTCATCTAGTCCGCTGTCAAAAAATCTGAAAGTTAGAATTTATAAAAGAGTTATATTACCGGTTGTTTTGTATGGTTGTGAAACTTGGCGTCTCACTGTGAGAGAGGAACAGAGATTAAGGAAGTTTGAGAATAAGATTCTTAGGAAAATATTTGGGGCTAAGAGGGATGAAGTTACAGGAGAATGGAGAAAGTTACACAACGTAGAACTGCACGCACTGTATTCTTCACCTGACATAATTAGGAGATGGGCAGGGCATGTAGCACGTATGGGCGAATCCAGAAATGCATATAGAGTGTTAGTTAGGAGACCGGAGGGAAAAAGGCCTTTGGGGAGGCCAAGACGTAGGTGGGAGGGTAATGTTAAAATGGATTTGAGGGAGGTGGGATATGATGACAGTGACTGGATTAATCTTGCACAGGATAGGGACCGATGGCGGGCTTATGTGAGGGCGGCAATGAACCACCAGGTTCCTTAAAAGCCATTTGTAAGTAAGTATTAATATTAATACTGTACATAATAGTTATTTTATGTGTTGCGTGGTGGTTACAATTCAAGACTATAGTCAGGTAGGTGTAAATAAATATAACATACTTGCGTGTGATAATGCTGGTGGGTAATCCATTGAAATACCATTTCACATTTTAATGAATTCCTTTCATATTTATATTTGTATTACAATAATATCAAAGAGAGGAAAAGGCATAGCAGCGACTCCACCAAGAAAGCGTAAAGCGTGCTGCGAGAATGGAGATAACTTCTCCAATTGGCATTCTGTTTTTTCAGATTTAACCGAAAGAAAGTAATGAAGACGGAATTACGCTCACGGAGACAGCAATTATAACTAGAATAGCAAAATTATTAGGAGTAAGTATTCTTAAGCATACATTTCATAGTGGTATTCGGTTTTCGGAGTTATTACTAATAATTTCATGTGGTCAAACAAAATACATTTTTAGGTTAGGTCTCGTGAATCAGTTGCTTAGTCAAACCAACGAATATCATATTGCTGGACAAAATACCTAACATGTTGATTCCTTTCTCGTATAGTTTGGCTACGAAAATATGTTACAAATTTTGGTCTATTTAGAATAACCTTCCAACATAAAGGTAAAGTACGGTGAGTAAATAAGTCATTCAGTACATAGGATCGTGATTTTACTTCATATGGTGATATCTGGTAACAGTTCGCAAAACTGACAAGACGGCAATATTTGCTGTTTAGGAACTGTTCTTGCGTGACCCTCACTATACCAGGGGAATTTTCTTGATGGTAAAGGTGGGATTAATATCCCTATTGCTATTAATGTATTAATGCCAATTGTCTGTACAGGTGGGAACCTTAAACATCCACTACCCTGTGGGCCTTCATGCCTGTAATAGGGATGACATTACCTTTACTTTACAAAGACAGACAAGTGACGGGATACAGTACTTCAAACCAATCTTTCTGTGTAAAGAGATGATGCAGAATTATATTTTCGTGAACATTATGAAATGAACTTTTTCCATTAACACAACATTTCTTTTTCTTTCAAATAAATAAGAAATTATACCCTTGAACACCAGACAGTTCTAATTTTGGTGTCAAGCGTTCACATTTCACTTTATTATACGCACACTTAAAAATTTTCAGAACCAATTTAAATTTCTTGTAACACTTTCAAATAAAAGTAGTTTATTTCGAAATTTATAGCTTTAAGCTGCTTCTACACGATCAGATTTTTCATCCAATACTATACTTTACAGAAAACTTATCAAAGATTATAATGTCAAATAATAATGTCAAATAGGTTTGTGAATAATAATGTCAAATATTCACAAACTTATCTGAACTCAATATGACATTTAAATTTATCAAAGATTTCCAAAGACTGGTCAAAATTGAAATGGATTTGTCAAAGATAAGTTCATATTACTAAAGATTTGACAAGATCGTGCTTCAAGTTTATTGTATCCTATGTAGGCGTACCTACCAAATATATTTTTAACTAATGGCGGATTCTTGACTGTTCATAATTCACTCATATGAAGGCAGTTGTATAGACAAATTTATCGACAGAGTCAATGCCTAGGATGCGCCATAGAATGTTGGTCTACATCCACGATAAGACGAGACGAGACGAGACGAGACGAGACGAGACGAGACGAGACGAGACGAGACGAGATGTGTTGGGATGCCACAGGGAAACCGGAGCTCCTGGAGAAAACCCCTGGTTGTCTGGACGACGAGCTTGCCCAATACAAGTTATAAATCGGGGGATCCAAGCCGGGTCCACAGAATTATAAGTTCAGCGCTCTATTCACTAGACCTATCTACCTACCAAATATTACTTACTTACTGGCTTTTAAGGAACCCGGAGGTTCATTGCCGCCCTCACATAAGCCTGCCATTGGTCCCTATCCTGAGCAAGATTAATCCACTCCCTACCATCATATCCCATCTCCTTCAAATCCATTTTAGTATTATCCTCCCATCTACATTTCGGCCTCCCCAAAGGTCTTTTTCCCTCCGGCCTCCCAACTAACACTCTATATGTATTTCTGGATTCGCCCATACGTGCTACATGCCTGCCCATCTCAAACGTCTGGACTTAATGTTCATAATTGTGTCAGGTGAAGAATACAATGCGTGCAGTTCTGTGTTGTGTAACTTTCTCCATTCTCCTGTAACTTCATCCCTCTTAGCCCCAAATATTTTCCTAAGAGCCTTATTCTCAAACACCCTTAATTTCTGTTCCTCTCTCAAAGTGAGAGTCCAAGTTTCACAACCATAATGATAACGGGTAATATAACTGTTTTATAAATTCTAACTTTAAGATTTTTTGACAGCAGACTGGATGATAAAAGCTTCTCAACCGAATAATAACAGGCATTTCCCATATTTATTCTGTGTTTAATTTCCTCCCGAGTATCATTTTATATTTGTTACTGTTGCTCCCAGATATTTCAATTTTTCCACCTCTTCAAAAGGTAAATTTCACAAATTTTTAGGAGATTACTTGTTGTATTATGGGGAAGGAAAGGATAATCACCAATTAGGAACAGGATTCTGTATTCATAGAAGAATAAAATCAGCACTAAAAAAGATCGAATTTATCAGTGATAGATTATCGTTTTAGTACTTAAGGGTAGATGGTAGTAGTTATAAATGCTCACGCCCCTACAGAAGAGAAAGACGACCATATAAAGGATAGCTTCTATGAGGAATTGGAACGACTTTTGATCAGGTACCTAGATATCACATGAAAATTTTATTGGGAGATTTCAAACCAAATATTACAATATAAATATGTAAATCCTTCGAAGAATAAAAATTAACTACCATAATATACAAAGCAGTATTAGTGTTAATTAACTGTACGGTAGGTACCCTAAAACAAAAAAAAAATCATGAGTGCATATTGTTTTAAAACCGAATATTTAAGATACTGTAAGTATATGCCTAGGATATACAGTAGCTTAGAATTTTCTTCAATCATATAATACATGGATTGGTACTTAACTCGAGGTATCTGCCTTGCAATTTCCTCATACACATTGTTTCTTCATTTTATTGCAGTATTCCACAGAACCCATTTCGTAGAGCCATGGGTTTAATGAAAATAATTGAATTAACTCCAGAACAACGTTTCTCGGCCAGGACGCTAGGTTTTTGTGGTTTTTGGCGCCATAATATTTTTCAATCCCCTTGATGAATTCTTTTGAAGAATCAAGTCTTTGATAGATTAGATGGTGTTCTTATTTATTTTCAAGAAAATAAAATACTTTTAAAGTATTGTACGTGAATTGATAAAAAATTTGTAAAATATTGCCATATCTTGAAAAGTTTTGTAAAACGTTGAATTTGACGAAAATCTTATCGTGTACAAACAGCTTAAGTCACATTGAAAATTGCGTAAACTGATTCTCTTACATTAATAAATTTCTGGTATCAGACTTACTTGTGAAGACGCGGACAGTGATATCAGGAGAGGCGTTCAGTCGACGCAAACCCTCCCGTTGGATTTCTTCCTCGTCATGAAACAGACAACTGAACTTGAGGGTCAATTTGCAGCCGGGGCGCAGTTTGGAGAACTCCAGGATGAAATCTGCACATCTGGCGCAAGGCGAGTACGACAGATACATATCAATAGACCTGAAAAACGTAATGTAATATAACTAAAAATTAAATACAAAGGACTAACAAGAGAACCGTCCCAGGTCGTGTAGCTTGAATTTAATGAAAATGCACATTTAAGCTAATTTTCATTCTTTAAGAAACATGGTGATAGTCGTTCGTTTCGCTTTTTCCTCGTTTACGAAATATGACTTAAAATTTTATGCTACTTATGCCGCTTCTTGCGCGCACTCGGATCCTCATAGTTCCGCGACATCGTAACACAGCTCTCGCATTAATGTTCTAGTCTATTTTCTTTTTCTCGTAACTCACATTAATAGGGCCTAGAGTGCTCTTGCTGGAATTCAAACTCAATTTGAATTTAAAATATGTATTAACTTTGTGACTCACCTTAAATATGATAGTGGGATTCGAAATGAAGTGGTCGGAACAAAGAGCCATTGAATAATACAAACATTTTATATAGTCTGGTTTTTCATACTTTCCTGTAACACACACACACACACACACACACACACACACACACACTATTTCCCACATGCAACATTCTTGCAAGAACGTTACCAAACTTTCTCACATGTTTCTCCGTCAAATGTCCACATCTCTACCACGCGTATATTAGCATGGCTTAGGGGATAGGTAAATGAAACTGTTGATACACAGCAGAATGGAATGTCATTATGAAGCCCCTATCGTGCAATGTGTCTGGAATGTTTTCACAGATACATAATTTTATGTCTGAAATACTCTTCTAGTCTTCGAATTACAATTTCATATTGTCTAAAAGAATACGCATCCAAGGGTAGCAAAAATCTTGTAGTTTTGAAGGGATAATTTTTATTTTAATTGTCTTACCATGTAAGGTACTGTTTACTTCTTCAAAAGTAAATAATAGTATCATCTATCTGACCACCCCAGGAATCCAGAAGTAGTAGTGTGTCTTTCTTAACATCCGAGAGAAATACATCTCTTAACCATCTTCTCACGTGACTTTTTTGTGAGTTTACAGGAACTGCTTGCATCGACCACGACGTTAAATTGCTTATAATTGTCTACACGTTGTTTTACTTTAGGTCCAAATTCTCCTTTCGATTCTTGAAAGCATAGTATATACAAACGTGTTCCTAGGCTTCCAGCTACTACTACTGTATTAATGTGAGTTAAGAGAAAACAAATTGAATAAGAGCAACAAAAAAATAATATAACGAATATTACATATTTAACACGAGTAAGTCCACTAGTTCATCAATTAATTATATTCAAGTGTTAAAAGTGATGTACGCAAGATTCAAAAATGGAAAAAATAATACTTACTGTAACATCTAAAATGTAAATCTACGTACAATCAAGAAAATAGAAAATAGGAACTAAGCACTGATACTAAAAAAATTAAGAATATAAAATATATAAACAAATTAATATAATAATAAAATAGTATAATATAGGACTTAATACAATATAATAGAATATCATAAATATTACACAGTGCAATATAGCACACCACAGCAGAGCACAGCATAGTATAATATAATATAATATAATATAATATAATATAATATAATATAATATAAAACATAACGTAACGTAACGTAAACATAACATAATATTATAATATAATATAATACTGTGTGACATAGAAGTCAGTTGACAAATGGGCATAATTTCTCTAATTGGAAATAGAATTTATTGTATACAGTATGTGGACTACTGTAAATGTTAAAAATATGCCGATTACTTGAAGACAGTGCCTCACTCGATCCTGACATTCTTCTTTCACGCTTTAAAGTGTTGCATGTGGGATGTGCTGGATAATATGGGTGATCCTTTGTTTCAAGTCATCTATAGATGTAGGTTCTATCTGAGAAACGTGCTGTTTCACAAATTCCCATAAAAAGGAATCAAGGGATGTGAGGTCTGGTGATCGTGGAGGCCATGACTGAGGTCCACCTCGTCCAATCCAGTGCACACCGAACATCTCATTTAGTTTCTGGCGAACTGTTAGAGCATAATGTGCCGTGGTCCCTTCTTGTTGAAACTTATCCGTTTGTTCAGTGGCAAATCAAACAGGAACTCCATTACAGTGCTGCCCAGAAATTCCACATATTTGTGTTGGTTTACATTTCCATCTAAGAAATATGGTCCCACAACCATATCACTTAGTATTTTATACCACATCATAACTTTTGAAGCACCGGGTTGTTTTAGCTTCACGCATCCATCTTCGGTTTTCTTAGAACCAGTATCGTGCATTTTGTGTAGGAGCGTGCCCATCCAGAAAGTATAAGTATTCGTCACTGAACAGAACATGCTGAATGTATAGAATCTATCAATACGCAAACGCTGTGTGATCCATTTGCAATATGTTCGCCTCTTGAGTGGATCTTCTTCTTGCATTGTGTGTAAATGCTATAATTTATAGGGGTGAAAACATGCAGATTTCAATATTCTACGAACAGATTCTCTACTAATACCACTTTCTCGAGCCACATAGCGCATTCACCTTTTAGTATTGGCCGTCATCTTCGCAATCATGTCTATTGAATGCTGTCCAGTAGCAGATTTGGGACGAAAGGTGGAGAATTCCAGCGGTACAAAAGGGAATATGTACTGCCAACCTAACAGTACAAATGAAAAATGTCACTCAAATTACGGACATCTCGTAGGGAACACATCATTATGTTACTTTGTACAATAATTATTTCAGTTTCACAATTAATATTGTTTCCATTTTGTTGCTGATTTCTAAGTCACACGGTATAATATATGATATGATATTTTTACTTTGGATTGTCGTAGCTTTTCTGCTTGTGTTGTATGTGTCGGAGAGCCTTGACTTCAGCGTGGTCTCCAGTGCAACATTTGCTGAACTTCCAGAAAATTTCTTGCAAGCACTCGAAACGTGCCTTTGCCATCACTACGCAGCTCCTGTGGAAAAAGGGGCGTCCGTTCTTGTAAAATTCATCCCATCTTATTTTCAACAAATAGCGCTTCTTTGATAGAATAATCTGGTGCGGCTGGGCAATATTACTGAAACCTCTTCCGGCAAAGGACACGTAATGTCTTCGGCGGAAACTCGTTTGTACTTGTGGCATAGGAGAGCTCTTGTTTCAATTGTCTTACGTAGATGAGACTCGTTGCTAGGAAGTCCAGAGCATGGAAACGAAACAGTAGCCGGTAGCAGATGGAATCCTGGAAGAAAGACGATGCATGAAAATAGCGATTTTCAACTGATCCGTGCTGTTGAATGGGATGTGAGATCATTATAGCAAGCGGTAGGACTGGTAACTAACAGACAATTAGTAACTATAACATAAGAATGAATGGGAAGAAAGTATAAGGACAAAGGAACAAAAATAAAATGGGTTTAAAATTAATAGGGAAAAAGAGAAACGGTTGGAACAATTAAGTAAAAGAGAAAAAGCTTTAGAAAGAGAAATAAAGATATGATAAAAAGAAAGGCGAATAAAGTAAGAGAAAAGAAAATGAGGGGGAAGAAACACAGAGAAAGAAGATAGTGAAATGAAGACAGAAGGAGAAAAGGGAAAGAAAGGTCAAAAGAAAAAAGAAAAGATTTGGAAAACGAAAAGATAACAAGAAATGTTTTGAGGAAGATAGAAAGTCAAGAATAAAGTATATGGCAAAAGATGAAAATATAACTAAGAAGGAAATGATAAGGAAAACAGAGAGTAGAAGAGAAAGAATTAAAAAAAATTAAGAATGAGGAAGAAAAGTGACACGATATTCATAGATGCTTGTAATTGTTGGGTGGTATTGTGACAGCAATTAATTGGTTCTTATTTATAGGCTAATAAAGTTTGTAGATTGACTGACAGTGAAATAAATTTACTGCAATTTATGTGTTGTATTATTAATTATTATTTTTGGATTTTTCTTTTATTAAATGTACACTGAAACCTCTCATTTACGGACATCGAAGGGACGTAACAATCTGTCCACATCTGGGAGGTGTCCTTTATTGGGAGGGAGGCTCCCCACTCTAACATTAAATGTATAATATGCATTATGTATCCCATCACGCTTTAAATTAAATGTATTACTGTAGCTTAATTCTAAATGCAGTGTACTACAGTAAATTCTTTGCAACTTTCACTACAGTAGATAAGACCGAAAAAGGAAAATACAGTACTGTGCCATGCAATTTTATTCTACGTCTACAATTATGCAGTACTGTAATTTACAGTTTTCAACTTAGCCTTTACGTTCAAGTGCCATGTCTCTCGAAACAGAACAACTGATTGGAGAGAAGAGAATAATCCTACTAATCCAATCGTATGTCGAATACAATTTCACGAGCGCGGAAACCTTGGACCCATCAGACAGGTTAAATTTTATGACTCTGTTTATCCCCCCACTTTCAGCTAACAACGGGTAGCCTACGAGACCCTTACTGTCTTCTTTCATGTTAAGGAATTTCTGTACAGTGCTGAAAACTAAATTTTCTATTTTTGTAACACATTAGGTCTTGAAAACAAAATTCTGTCCGCAGTCAGGAGGTAAAGCAAGCTTTAGGATTGTGAAACAGCTGTCTGTGTCCGTGTCTGAGAGTGTCCGTAAACAAGAGTTAAATTTATCATTATTTCTATATTATTTCAGGTGGGACATAAAACTCTGTCCGTATTTGAGGAGTCTCCGTATCTTGGTATCCGTAAGGAGAGGTTCCACTGTATACCATATCTGTGCAAGTATTTCAATAGGCCTATTTTATTGAGTAGTTGTAGTTGCGATTTTCTCTAAGTCTCCAAATCGTGGTCCTATTTTATTACCTATAGACTATTTTATGCATTGTATGTCTCGCTCCGAAGAGTCGCGGTCTAAGTTATCATGCCTGGACTTGGATAGGAATGAGCGCTGGTTCGGCTCCTCATGGGAAAAAAAAAAATTCTCTCGAAATTTTGGCCAGTGTATGGGACCGGTGCCCACCCAGCATTGTGATTTTCTTGTTAGGTTCCATGTTTCAATGCGACTGTATCAAGACTGTTCCTTTGCATGCACGATGGGTTTGTTCATTTTAGAGGTTTGTTCACTTTGTTAATGCATAAGAAATGCATTAAAACAATTATTTTGGTTACTGTTTTACTCGTCTTGTCTAACTGGACTCCTCCAACTATTAATAGATAGTGTCACTACATTGTGACTACATTCCGTAACGTTTTCTCCATTTCACCCTCAAGCATAAACGTTTCACATTAAGAAACGCAGGGCTATAAAATGATAGGATAGAGAGTAAGAAAAAGGACTGAAATAACGGAAGAAGAGTAGAAAGAGGAAATAGGTAAAAAGAGGAAGAGAGATATGGAACCCAGTGTCATAACATGGGCCCGGATATATATGCACTGAAAATACTTAAAATATGCAT